>NW_020653521.1:605260-614520 GCF_003589595.1 Hyposmocoma kahamanoa | reverse complement strand
GGGTCCATGAAGTCAAAATGCACCAAGTCATCGATGCCCAGCTTTTTCAACTGCAAAACTACAGATCCTAAGTTTGATCTGCAAACGCAATGCAGGTGGCATTAGATGTGTTGCTACTCAAGACGATGCGGGAAGGTCCCACGTTCGATCTCCGGCAGGTACATTTAACATGGAAACAATCAGAAGCGTACCCGGGCGTACATGCCATTTTGCATTTGTTCTGTACGAAATAGAATATGAGAAGCTTTAATGAAAAAAGTTAGTGGAGTTTGGAAGTCGGTCAAGAAGAGGGCCTCGGCGAGCCCGATCACCTCAAGATCTCGGGGTAGGTGTTGTCCTGCATCTCGTCCTTGTAGGCCTTCTCGGTGTAGAGGCGGAAGCACTTGCCGGGGCGCGTGCGGCCGGCGCGGCCCGCGCGCTGCTGCGCCGACGCCTTGCTGATGGGCGACACCAGCAGCGACTCCACGCGGATCCGCGGGTTGTACACCTGTGTCACTTCGACTTGTATTGTCTATGGAAGACAGCTGCCAATTTGCTAAATCTAGGGTCGGCGGACTAAAGCACATAACTCAAAAAAGTGCTTCATTTGTTGATATACAATTATATATTTTTTGTGTTGTTTATAGTGTTGGAAGGGTAACCTATCACAAACTCGAATTTTCATTACACCGAAAACCGAATTGTTCTTTCAGGATATGTTGAATGTTTATCGCAAAGACACGACTATAGTCCATTTGTTTAGGTACTTAACTAAATGTAAACAATCTTGATACATCTTTTTATTGAAACACATGCTTTACAAATCAATAGGTATAAAAATAGGCATGCAATTTCATATGAAGCTAAGTATTTGTATTTTGTATTTGAAGGTAAGGGAAAATCATTTTATAAATGTATATTTCATTAAATAGACATCTCAAGATTGTTTACATTTATTTAAGTACCTAAACAGATGGACTATAGGTTCTAGGTTAGGTTTAAAAGAAAAAAACATTTTCCTCTCAAAATTACTTTCGAGGTTATGAAAATTCGATCAAACGTTATTTCTGGAAAGTGTCATTTCGGCCTGCTGATAGGTAACCGTTGGAAGATGTGAAGAGAATTATAAATTTGAAAAAGACGGCTCTAGAATAAAGTTACAAATTTATGAAGTAACAAATGAATTTGACTTATGTGCTTTAGTCCGCCGACCCTAGAAATTATTGTTGTATCTATTCCCTCGCAAATGCGATGTAGCACAAGCGGCCTCGACTCTCCTTCTTTATGAAGGTCAACAGATGTTGAGTTGATTGGTTGAATTAAAATACATATTGTGGCGGAAACAGGGTGTCGCCGTAAGTGCCTTATGTATGTGTTAAGTAATTGTTCGTATGTGTGGACGCGCACGTCCATGTAGCCGTGTTCGTCAGGCGATGTTTATGTGAAGATATCCATAATATTAACCTTAGAACTAAGTCCAAATTCATGGTCCCACGATTTCGTTTAACCAAGGTAAACAACTCTTTTATGGGGAACTGTATACGTTTTTACAATAAGATTCCGGAGAATATATTAAGTTTATCATTTCCTAAGTTTAAAAACTACATTAAAACTATTTTGATCGAAAAATCATATTACAAAATTGAAAACTACGTGTTAGATAAAGATGTATGGAAAGACGACACGGCTCCAGAATCCACACAAATTTGATTCAAAGTGTATTCCATTGCATTTAAGTTTATTTGAAAAGAGCAATCCCTAGAGTTTCTTGCTCGTTCTTCTCAGGGAGGTCAGCGTAGTGAACGAGCAGTAGTTTAAATGTGACGTTTGCAAGTGTAAATTTATTTTACCTATGGAATAAATAATTATTGACTTTGACTTTGTTTAAGTTACGTGTGTGGCCGCGCATGCCTGTGATCGCCTGTGTGTGTGTTGCATACGCGCGCCTTTCGCATTGCATGTGCGTATATATAATAACTAAATAAATATTTATAACGTAATACGATTGCTCTCACCTTTTGCTTAGCAAAACCAGGGTCAATGACAAAGACCACTCCGTCTATGGTGAGACTGGTCTCCGCGATGTTCGTCGACACGACCACTTTCCTGCCTATGGTACCGTTGGGACGATTGGGTGGCGCCGCTTCGAAGATTCTAATGATTAAATAGTTTTAATCATTATACACTATATAGTATAGCCACTACAATTATGGACTTCTTTATGTTAGCGTCAGCTATTCATTAATACATTAAGGGTCTATACAACCTCAACCATTGACTACAAATAAATGGACGACGGGTCTAATACACAAACCACGAAAAAAATATCCCAAGTCAACCTATTTAAACGTAGTGACATGTAAAGGAATATGAAAAAGCTAAAACGTTGAATTTAAATTGTAATGTCATCGCAGTGCCGTCTAATTTTGCTTGCTTCGCTGTCAGTCGAACAAACGAAGACTAAAGCGTGAATGACGCTCTGTATACGATCTTAACGCCCTATAAGTTCGGACACTTTTTAGCGCGGACCCGACGTCCATATAATTGTAAGTCAATGACCTCAACAGGCTTTGGCTGAGTCCGCATAACAGTGAAAGCCTTGACTCAAATCACTTTGGAAAAAATATATAGTAAAATTAAGTATATACAAACTTACATCGAAATTTTACAAGAAAACCGCTGTATTCTATAGGTGTTCACGTGCACGCGACGTAAACAGACAACCTGACCGGACATTTGCTAAGTGATGACAATAGATTACTCAGCAGTGCAATGACCGTTCTGAACTAGGCTGCTGAGTAGAGTAGTTAACTTTATGTATACATTTAAAAATAATATTGTTTATAGACACACACACTTAAATACCGTTTTGTATAAATAGCTTAAGTTTTGTAAATAAAACTCTCTTTGAATTCAGACATCAACGCTGTCTTATTGACAACGGAGCACCCCTGACTACAGCATCCTCTCACTGCGGCCAAGACACCTTTAGCCGTTAGCTTATCTGATCAGTCTTGTGAGTCTGTGAGACTGGCAGTGAGAAAACCATTTCCTAAAGCACCCTTATCCTCCCCCCTTTCCGTCTGTTGCCTTAGGTCGCACGGTGACAGGCTTCCCCTACTATTTATATAAGTATATATTCCGTAGCGTATGGTTAGGGCTAGGCTGTTAGGTAGGCAACTAGGGTTGTTAGTGATAGTACAGCTTTCCCTGACCACTCATGTATAGCCAGCTAGCTACAGCTAGGTAGTTGACTGTACAATAGGTATTTTACATATACCATTGATTTTTATATCAATTGAACTAAATAGAGCACGTATAGTATACGATACGCATTTATCAAATGGCTCTAATTTAGTTTGTAAAAACAATTTCTGAAATAAGGCCAGCATCCCCGCCGCACGACCCAAGTAAAACGAACCGTATTAGTACGCGAATAACTTGGATTCGAGCTAAGAATAGACTCTTAATTGTTATTAAATTTAACAAAAGTATAAATTTATAGAATAATCAATTGCCGATTTGATTAATGTAAAATTGTTAACAGTAAATTACAAAATGAGTTATTGAAGGGGGCATTCGAGAGTCTGGACAGAGGAGAAATCTAAGTAACGATATACTATTTTATTTATAATAGGTATATTCCCGTGATGTAAGGAATTTTGATAGCTGTATTTCTTTAGTAATTAACATTGACTTACAGTTATATGGACGTCGGGTCCGCGCTAAAAAGTGTCCGAACTTATAGGGCGTTAAAATCGTATACAGAGCGTCATTCACGCTGTAGTCTTCGTTTGTTCGACTGACAGCGAAGCAAGCAAAATTAGACAGTGCTGCGATGACATTACAATTTAAATTCAACGTTTTAGCTTTTTCATACTTTTTTGCATGTCACTACGTTTAAATAGGTTGACTTGGGACATTTTTTTCGTGGTTTTTGTGTTAGACCCGTCGTCCATTTATTTGTAAGTCAATGGTAATTAACGATTAATTTGTCAGTGCTATCTAGTGCCCATGGTAGTGCGTAGGTGGGTACGGACCTCGGCGCAGGACTCGTCCACCGCTCAGAATCTGATTCCATAGATCCTTATTCAAAGTAAAAAGCTTTGTTAGACTCCCTATAGTTTAAACATAATTGGACGTCCAAAATGTAAACAACGAAACGCCATGCAATATCATTGTCAAAGTGTGAATGCTGGTGTGCTAAACCTTCTATTTTTAACGGAATTGAAAAAGGAGATTTCCACTCCTTTAATTATCTATTACAAAATATTAACGATGGACAAAAACTTTAACAACTTCGACAAGAAAACATTCGAGGGACACGTCAATGGCACAAAAATGTTTTTGATCCCGATTGTATTAAATTATCACAAAATTATTTACGATTGAAGGTTGTCACAGTATTTTATTGATATATACAATTGCAAAATTAATTAAAAAATAATAATAATAAATACACACAGTAAATGCGAGTTAAGTTAAAAAAAAGTAAAAACAAATAAATCATGTGACAAAATAATTATCCTAAAAGTGGATAAAAACTAAAAAGTGAATTCCTTGTATGCCATATCCATGCGAGATGGATAAGTCATAATTCTTACATCCATGTATTTGTTTGTTGCGTGTGAATGCCGGCCGCATCGTGCAACTACCTTCGGAACTAATTGTAGATAAATTCATCTCAAATCATATGATTTAAATTTTTGTCTACCTACATTATTTTTCTTAATATGCAGTGACTGGTGATGGTTATATAGATTTAGTGCGCTTTACTATAAGTTTTGAAGTAAGATCTTAAATTTTCTCTGTAAGTGAATTTATATTCTTAAGAGAGATAAATATTCTTTAACCATAAAATGACAATTGTCTAAAGTATCATCAAATCACAGCTCGAAACGTTTATTATTGTCTAAAATAGGAATCTACCATTTAAAATGTATTTTTTGCTCGGGTATCCCCTTTGCATACACTTTGGAAATCTAATTATGATTCACACCATATAGACAATTTGAAATTACTCACCGCTGCTGCAAATTCGGTGGCAAGGTGGAATACAACGGTATACACTTCAATTCTCCTGCATCTGTTCCCAGATTGTCTATCTCTCTCTTGATTCTCTTGCAAGCATCTTCTATCTCCTCCTGACCAGTGAGGAAGAGCAGTATGTCACCAGCTACTTCTTCACAAATGTGGATTTGTACTACAGTACGTATTGCTGCTTCGAGGTAGTCACGTTCAGGTTGGGGTGTGTAGAATATTTCTACGGGGTGAGTACGGCCTGTGAAGTTTCAAATAGATTCCTATAAATTTTAATGATCCATAATAACGAAATATAACAATGATATTTATCAAACAAAAACGCTTCAGGTCCTTCACGGCTGACTGAGATGGTGAAGTCAACAAACAGTTACGTCTAATATTAATGCAAACCACCGTATTCTGAACCATAGTTACGAAAGTCACTAACTTAAATGCCTTATTTTTAATTAAATTTTTATTGAATTGATATTAAATTATTTATTGTGAAATTACTCCATTAGTTTTTGTTGTAATTACAAAAATTCCTTCGATCCGGATCGAACAAACTAATGGGGTAATTTCACAATAAATAATTGAATATTACATTCAATAAAACTTTAATTACTAATAGCGAATCTCTAGCCGAGGCTGGTATCTATAAAGGTATCTAACTGGGTGACGAAATACTATCACAGATTTTCTCATAGATGGCGCTACGGGTAAAAAGTAGCCGAAAACAAAACACAAAGATCCGACAAACAAGCACATAGAAAAATTCGTGAGGTCCGCTGGTGTGTTCCGTGGCTTAGTTGGCATAGCGTATGGCACGGTTTGCTAGAAGACGTCGGTTCGAATCCGGCCGGATCGAAGGAATTTTTTCTGAGTGTTCAAATCTTTGTATTAATAATTACACCTTATTTCTTTCAATAATATTTATTAGTGTGCTAGACAAACATACCAAATGCCTGGTACAAACCCTGTACTATGAAGTGAACAACGCAATTCACTCCAAGTGACGACCCAAAATACCACACCACAACCATTTCCCAAATTGTTGCTACCGGGATTCGAACCCGGGACCTTTCAGTCCCAGTATAATTCCTTGTGAAAGAGATTGAGAGAAGAAGAGAGATTCCGTCCAGGGAAACACTGCCACCGTACCTATTTCTGCCGCCAAGCAGTAATGTGTGCATTACTGCGTTCCCATCGTGAAGGGTAATGGTGCTGGTGAAATTACAGGCACATGGGATTTGTCAACTTATGTCTCAGGATGACGGGAGATAACTGAGTGACACTGCAACTGTCATGGATAGACGTGTCACTGAAATAAACACATACCTGGTACATTCATCAATGGAGCATTATCGAAATACTGCTGGAACTTCCCAGCGTCTAACGTCGCAGACATGATGACCAGCTTTAGGTCTGGCCGTTGCTTGATCACCTCTTTAAGGACCCCCATAAGGATATCCGTGGCCAGGGTTCTTTCGTGGGCTTCGTCGAGGAGGATGACTCTGTATTGCTCCAGCATCGGATCTGACATTGCCTCGCGGAGTAACATACCTATTGAAAATAATAAGAAATCAGCCACTGGTAGCTGTAAAGGTGAAGGCCGAGTGACGTAAAACTTTCATAGATTTCCCACAGATGGCGCTACGGCTAAAAATTAGTCAGATTTTGTTAAATTGTACACTCACCGTCAGTCATGTACTTCAAGACGGTCTGTGGCCCCGAGCAGTCTTCGAAACGGATGCTATAACCTACTTGTTGACCCAAAGCAACATCCATCTCTTCAGCCACCCGCTGAGCCACCGACATGGCCGCCACTCGTCGAGGTTGCGTGCAAGCAACGCCCTTAGATTTGCCTGCTGTAACCGCTGCGAACTCTACTGACCACTGTAGGAAAAAGGAATTTTTTAAGTTTATTAAATGTGACGATGTTTTACTATCATGATATTATTCATTTTATTTTTTTGTGAAATTACTCCACTTGATGCTTACGTAGGCAAGGACTATACTGTCACAATGCTCATTATTGCACGTTTAGAATAGACTAATTTGATAGTCATTTATCTGTTTATTAAATAATAGTAAGCATTATTTTGATACAAATAAATATACTCCCGGGTCACCTCGTATTTCTGTCTTAAAATAAAAAACAAATTAAAAAAATATAATAAAAATTAAAAAATCAATTATTGCAGACAATATACAGTCCATTTACAAGATATCTATTCTACTGTTAGTACAAAAATTACAAAATAAAATTAATTGAATTGATTATGTGACTGAAATGATTACATGATACTTGCTAAGTTCACCAAGCTCCCGGGACGTGAAGTTCGGTGAACCTAGCAAGCAGATCGGAGTCTCACCTATCCCCTATTATTTTAAGAACTCTCTTTGAACTCTCTCGCACTCTGCGCAGGCAGGATGCCACCTTTATTCGCATTAGTGCGTAAAAATCCTCTACACTAGCGTAGGCAAACACGCCTGATGCACTGCAGTATCGAGGAAACCCAAACAGAGCCCTGAACAAATTATTATACTTAAAGGGCTAGAATACAAAAATAGTGTTTTTAATACAGTCGCTCATGGATTTTTCTCACTAGTGCTTTTTACTTTTCCATCTGTTTTTTTAATTTACTGTTGTTTCAAGTCTTAAACATTAAACTAAAGAGGTTGTATATTTATCTAATATTTATGTGCTTGGTGACGTAAGTCATTCGTTAAAACTTATATTTACACAAACATGTAATTTGTTTAAATAGAATAGGTGTTTTATAAAACAACGGGTTAAATTTAAAAATACCGAAATATTTTCCATAATGATGGCTGATTGAGTGTTAACAATGACCGGAGGTGAGTATTACGCGAGAACGCTGCGCGCCACTAAAATAGTAATTTTAATGTGGCTGAATACTGGCAACAGTTGCCATTGTACTCTGAATTTTTATCAGACAAAGAAATAAGATAAGTTTTTTTTTAAATACTGTTTTATTTTACTTTCAATGTAGTAGTCGTGAATAATGACTAACTTTCCGCACTTGTATCAAAAATAACTATATCATAGAAAAAAGTTTTCCCCTGAATTTGCAAATCCAAATTTCCAACAAGGACTTATAAAAAAGATATTTAGGGTCGTATTCCATAACTCTACTCAATGCTCAAGTCATGATTTCAAGCTCTGGAAATACGACCCTAATGGCAAGGACTTGAGTATGATTTTCAGTGCTTTAAATCATACTCAAGTCCTGACTTGAGTATTTAGGGTCGTATGCTAGAACTCGACTCAATGCTCAAGTCAGGATTTGAGTAAAGTTTAAAGTACTCGAAATCATACTCAAGTCCCAGCCATTAGGGTCGTATTTTCAGTGCTTGTGTTTCCAGTGCAATCCTGACTTGAGCATTGAGTAGAGTTTTAGAATACGACGCTGAGTAAAGTTCTGGAATACGACGCTTAGTGTACTAGTTTCAAAATTACTTAATAATTTTTGATCAATCAAAATTGTTTAAGCTTTGAGCGCTTAATACGGAAAATGTGAGGTGGCTCGAATTATGTGTCCGGGAGTGTATTTACAACGTACCTGTGGAATTTGCGTGGTCTTCCCAGAACCGGTTTCACCAACAAGCACAACGCACTGATGTGTGTTTAGGAGTCGCATAAAGTCATTCTTGTATTCCCAAACGGGCAGTCCTAGACGCCGGCGCAGCAGCTCGTGATAGCGCTGAGAGTGGGGGAGGCCTGGGAATCAAGGTAGCATGTCAATATCATAATACACTCATCGACATTAAAATCATCAGTCACGCAATAATAATAATAATAAATTTATTTATTTCAGAAACTTACAGACAAATTTCACATTGACAGTGTTAAGCTTGCAATATTGCATTTAGGGTAAGACATCTGTGTCTCAACTAGATAATTAATTATCTGTATTTCAGACATCGCTCTTCCGTGAATACAAAAACATGTTGACCGATTTCAAAAATAACTTTGTCTTCCAAAATAAGTTTTTAGGACTAAGAGTTTAAATTTAAAGTTATTTATATTAGTCTACTTACTTTACGTACCTTACTTACTACTATTAGACTTTACTAAATTTATGGATTTATTTATGGATATGTGGAGTAAGATCTATGATGAGATTTTTACAGTGAAAGGAATTTGGTGAACACCATTGACTTACAATTATATGGACGTCGGGTCCGCGCTAAAAAGTGTCCGAACTTATAGGGCGTTAAAATCGTATACAGAG
>NW_020653521.1:584803-605250 GCF_003589595.1 Hyposmocoma kahamanoa | reverse complement strand
TTCTTCTTCTTTTAAATGTTATGGCTCCATCGAAATAATCAATGATTTTGACAATGTCAAGTAAAAATAACTATGTACGGTAGTTTAATATTATTATAAAAATTATACAAAAAAAATGGCGAATGCGCCAATGTCCTGTCGATTTGATATTCTCCGTAACGTCAAATGACAGTTATCTAATTTTGACATTACGTTTATCGTCAAATTGACATTTGTGTAGTACGTATGAGCTTCGTCGCGGACGCAGTCACGTAGTGTTCAACAAGTCGTGCGCCTGGTGGTAAGCGACATGCCCGTCTATAACAGTTGCAATGGCACTCAGAACTTTAAATCGCGAAGATCTTAGGAGCAATGCCACTGCGCCCGTCGCCCTAAGACATAAGTTGACAAGTTCCATGTGCCTGCAATTTCACCAGCATCATTACCCTTCAAAACCGTAACACAGTAATGCTGACATTACTGCTTGGCGGCAGAAATAGGTAAGGTGGCAGTACTTCCCTGGACGAACTCTTTCACAAGGGCTCTACTGCCTGCTGCTAAAGTAGATCGTATTTCGTGGTAGACGTGGTTCACCAAGGACGTTGACCTTTGAGAGAATGATTGGTGCCAAACCTGAAACTGCGTTCGTCCCTATATAAAACAAATTGAGAGAGTCAATTAATGGATTGTTGAGTTATTTCATAACTCAACATCGTCGCCATTTTGAACCATGAATAGAGAAAGCACTTGTGTTCTGGAATATACGATTACAGATGTAGTGGAAAAAAACACATCTGTAACGTCCTATAACTTTGTGGCAAAAGCCGTTAAAGCCTCAAATCGTTGAACGATTTTCTAATCGCCCTGTTGATAACGAGTGATAATTGATCTCTATTTTTGAAACTGTCGTTTAAGGAAAGAAGGGTATGGTCTTAGAACCTCTTGTAGTTAGATTTTTCAAAGTTACGCGTGGTTGCCGGAATGGCTAACGAAATATAAATAAGATATTTTTAACGTTTAGGGTTTGTTGTTGGTATACATGAAACATAATGACTTATTATTAGATATTTCGAAGTGGTTAAAGTCAAGATCGCTAAATGATTACGGACAATTTTGTCTAAAAAGGGTTTTGTCCCATAAAATCGGTGTCACTTTTGTCACCTTTGGCCGCATTGGCGATTGTATATCCATTATAATAATAATATCTCTATTCAAAATATTTTAAGGATTAAAATAGTACAGAGCGTTCCAAGTAAAATTTATGTGGGTACAAAATAAAACAGGCTCCCAAAATAGACCATAGCTCCAAAACTGGACAATGGCTCCAAAAGTAAACAATGGCTCCAAAACTAAACTATATGTGCCCATATATAGAACAAAACAAAATATATCACATCTAAGCATTGACTTACAATTAAATGGACGTCGGGTCCGCGCTAAAAAGTGTCCGAGCTTATAGGGCGTTAAAATCGTATACAGAGCGTCATTTACGCTTTAGTCTTCGTTTGTTCGACTGACAGCGAAGCAAGCAAAATTAGACAGATACTGCGATGACATTACAATTTAAATTCAACGCTTTAGCTTTTTCATATTCCTTTACATGTCACTACGTTTAAATAGGTTGACTTGGGACATTTTTTTCGTGGTTTGTGTATTAGACCCGTCGTCCATTTATTTGTAAGTCGATGCATCTAAGTAACTGTTTTTGAATATTGTACCCATAATAAATATTATTTGTCTTGTAACATGAAGTTAACTTTCCTGCTCTGTGTGATAATGACATTTTCATAGTTACAGCTCAAAAGTATGATATTGTGTAACGTAAAAGTATATTTATTTGAAAAATTAGAACACACCAGCAAACTAGGCACCCCGACTGATAAAATTTGGGTTTATCGGGTGTTGCCATCATGACGGCCATGTCAAAACCTGTCCCGTCGGAAATGTGGCCATTTTGATTCCTCTCCGAACGTTTTAAATTGGTCAGTAAAAATAATTTTTTGTTACAATTAATTTTTTTCTCTATGGATGACCTACAGACTTGAGTTTGGATCGGAACTTGAACTAAGAGCGTTTGCACGCTACGTCCGAATAACATCCACCCGATAAACGACTGTCCGAAATATCATATGGATTATTTTATCCGAATTTTAAACGAATACGGATCGAATACAGTGCGTATACGCACTTAGAATGTTTGACAACGCGATTTGACTTTTTCAAACGGGCCCGTCTTTTCGTTGACGGACTTCGAGAATAGTCCTCTAGGTCATTTATAGTGGGAAAAGGTAACTACGAATTTCGTGCTTCGAGAGTAAGGCTCCAGTTTTGTCCGTACAAATCGGAATTTTGTGCAAGCTTATGTTGGTTTCATACAGGTCGTTTGCGTCATTTATGCATTTCGTTATAATATACCTTAGGAATGATGTAAATTGTTCTATTTTGGGGCCAGCGCAAACCGACGGACAGAAAGGCAGAGAAGATTAAATTTATCTATGTATATTTTTTGCTATTTCTATTTTAATAAAGTATAAATTTTAATGCTCCGAGATCGCAATCTTGGAGCATATCTCTCTGCGGTATTAAGAGTCTATACAAACCCAAATTGCTTTGGTTGATTCGGCATAACAGTGAAAGTATTAAATAATCACTTTGGAAAAAAAAATGTAGTAAAATTGAGGATATAACTGATTACAATACGGGGTGAAAACACAATTCCGATACATTTTCACGATAGAACAAAACTAAAACTTACGCCGTATTCAATAGGTAATTTACATATACCAATGATTTTCTTTTTATATCAACTGAACTGAATAGAGCACGTATAGTATACAATATAAATTCTGAAATAAGGCCAGTATCCCTGCTGCTCCACCTAAGCAAAATGAACCGTATTAGTACAGGAAAAAAGTTAAATTCGGGCTGAGATAGTATAGACTCTTAAAGAGCACGCTAGAGTATACCGCAGCGGGAACTTTTAAGGCGCTAGCGGAGCGGAGGCAAATCCGAGCAACAGGGTCTCAAAACTGGTAATGGTAATTCATTAAGACCGCACAGAGGTTATGGTGCAATTGTGATAATATTTGTTATTCTGCGAAAATCTAGTTGCAATGGCTAGTTATCTCGAAAGAGTGTCAATGGAATGGCAGTGATGACACATTTTATCACTATTAATAAGGGCGCGTTTCCATTCTGTCAGTATTCACGGTTGACATGGGACCTGTAAAGGGGCCGAAACGTCGGTGTGTTTGAAAAAACAAATATACGCGATTTAAATTCGGAAAAATAGTTTCATTTCCTATGTGTAACAATCGCGAAAACCTCAAGAACTCGTCATTTAATCTTGTTGTGCTATATGTGAACAATTCCAGCCGTGGCATTTTAAAATTGCACGACCATTTGCCGTCACGTCAAAGGGAGAACGTAGTTAATCTACCATGGAAATGAAAATAAATAACATAAAATATTTTATTTGTTCATTTTAAAGGGTGCAACATCCTTTCCATCCATTTCGGCTTGTTAGGGCCTGTGTTAGGAAACATCGCTCTTCTATAATATTAATAGTAATCTTGCTCTTATATAATTTTAAGATGACAAAACAGACTACCTTAATATCTACTATAACTGGTGTTACAACTAATACAAATTTCACTAATTACAGTTATTTTTAACTTTCCAGACTAAGAATAGATTAACCTAATTGTTAATGTGTGTGAGTGCAAGTATGTGTGTATGTATCTATAGGTGTGAATGTGTACATGAGTGTCATTCATCCGATAGACGTACAATATCCAATATTGTCATACCATGTTAAATAGAATCATTTCAATTGTTTGTCTCATATATAAGAACTTACTAAAATAACAGTTGTATTATAAGTTTATATAAACATATACGTAAATTAAATTTCGATTTGTATATATTTATATTATTTATTTACATTATATATATTATGTATATACTGATATAGTATACATTTTATGTTTACTTGTTTATTTATTTATATATTTCAAACTTGTAATAATAATTGCTCAATCTCCTCATATGACTTATGCAAATCTTAATTTTTCTCTCCTTTAACTAGAAGTTTAGTCTACTAATTAAATATATATATAGTACACTACGCAATCAACTCGCCATTGAAGAGCAGAATACAAAAAAAATTGAAAGGGAAGTTGAATAGTAGATCGGTGGCTAGCCCCTGATAAGTCACTGTTCTTATCTTTAGCAGAATACCAAACGTAAAAAATCCAGCCATTGACACTATCGACATACAACTGAGATGATTTAATATTATCAGACTTGGGACCGTGGTGGTATGTCTGTGACTCCTCTTCGATGCTCTCCGCCGTCTGTCGATTTGCACTGACCCTTACTTGTTGGGTAGGCAGAATCAAGCATGCCCAAGTGCCAGTTAATTTTTCGATGAAAACGAAAATCAAGTATTTTTTATCTGTAAATAATAAATATTATTTAATAATTAAATGTTAAAAAATATGTATTTAATATTAATAAATTAAAAAAGCTAAATGGTCAGTGGTTTGTATTGTGTAAAATGGATTTTTCGAAATGTTTTTTTATTATATGACTCTAAATGTTTACAAAATGTGATAAATAAAAATTGGATACGAACTACTGGGGTTTGGTTACCTATTAGTGTCGATTCGGACCGACTCGATTTTAGTTTAGTTCTATCCTTTTCATTATTAGCAAGAATGCCCAAAAGTTTACTTCTAATTAAGGCTATCAGCGCAAAAGTGGTTTTGTCTGCAATATTGTTTAAATCAGGTTCCGAAACTTTTTAGCTCTCCCGCCCACTTAGATAAAAAATTTCAACGCCCACCACAAAAAATAATTGAAAACTAGTATTTTTATAACACAAAAAATCACAAGGAAAAAAATTACATATTTGTAGTGTAGTTCATGTAGATAATTCCGTTTGTTCCCACTAGTTCAGTGGTACAGTTCTTTTTTCCCATTTATTCTGTTAATAAATAGACAGTTTTATTCGCAGAACTATTGGTAATTTTCTTCCCATTTGTTCTGTTGGTAAATACACAGATTTCTTCACAGAATTACTGACAATTCAGATTTTTTTTAAATGTGGTGTCCTCACTGGACAGCATCACGCCCAACATTTGTTCCGAAGCCCTATCTATGACTCTTCAGCGACCACTAGGGATTAGGGACCACTTTGGGAAACTTTGCTTTAAATGATACTAAAGGTCAAGATTATTATTTGTGGATGCTATTTTCATGTATAAAAATATATGTATATTGGTCATATATGGTTACTGAAAATCAAATTGATTTAGCTAATTTTCAATCCCTCATTCTTCATTCCTCGTCTATATGCATTGCATGGAATTACACCACCTTTGCTCTAATGGCGTCAATTACAAACAGACAATTTAAATGATAATAATTTAGAGATTGGAATTGGCAGAGTTTATTAAACTTCAAGCAATCTTCATGGTGTGGATAATACCACCCTCTAAAAACTTAATACTTATGTCGTGTCTAACTTTCGTTCGTCACTTTAAAGGACTTGTCAAAAATATAGAACAAAATGTCTATACAATACTGTAATTCCGGGATTTTGGTATAAGGGTCAATTTACTGCGGTACGGAAGGGAAGCGAGTTTTTGTAACCATAGCATAATGCGACATTGTCAATTGTGTAACGGGTTCAATCACTCTTTGTGGAGGCTTAGTTTAACGCTGGTTGATAAATATTTATTCTGCTATTAAGTAACGACACACACGCGTGAGGCGCTTACTAAAATACGGCTAAGTGATAATATACTTTTTTGAGATATCTTAAAAAAACATAACTCAGTTTTTCAGAACATTGAAATTGTTTAATGTTATTTCAGCTGTGCATCGTTAGAGTAAGTTCCTATAAGTCGAACGCGTTAATTAATTTTTACTTTTTTTAAAAGAGAATTTTGTAATCTATCTTTTCCTACTTACAACGGGTATTTGAGCATTTGTCACTTAGCCACGTTTTGGTTAATGGACGGCAATTGTTGTGTTGGTACCGGAGATGGTTAAAACCCAATCAACCCGCCTTTAACCGGATTATATTAACCCATTTCTGCCCAAAATCGCGAACAGACACGGCGAATATGGAATTTTATATAATTCCATACCTACTTATTGCGAATGTCGATATAAACAATTATTTTTTAGAGGAAAAAGAGGCAACTCGTCTACGACATATAGTTCATTTACTGTGTACAATTTCGCGTTTGCTTCCCTTCCTTTCCACAACGATGTATTGCTGATAATGAAATCGACTAGCACTGAACTTAAATTTAATTTAGTGTTGAGATTACACGAATCGATAGCATTAAGTGTCGATTCTGATTAGCATATTGTTGTACTAATGTTTGTTCAATTTAAAAATATTGCCAACTATATCGATCGGTTTCAAAAGTGACTAACTCCGTTCTCCAAGGAAACACTTGCTATTTGTTTTTTATATTCCTAGACTTAAGAATGTTATTTGATAAGGTTTTCGCGTTCGCACACTATGTCCGATTCATATCAGGCTGCATGAAGCTTGTTACTCGACATTATTTTTTAGTTTGATCATTTATTACTTATTTACAGTTCCGAATCCGAGTGCCCGGTCCGAAATGACACAGGAATCATTTGTACGTAGTTAAATAAAAAGGATCCAAAGCACGTCCAGTCACTTTCGAGAAGATGACAGTTTGAAATTTAAAAGTGTTTCTCCATTAACTTACAATTATATGGACGTCGGGTCCGCGCTAAAAAGTGTCCGAACTTATAGGGCGTTAAAATCGTATACAGAGCGTCATTCACGCTTTAGTCTTCGTTTGTTCGACTGACAGCGAAGCAAGCAAAATTAGACCGTACTGCGATGACATTACAATTTCAATTCAACGTTTAAGCTTTTTCATATTCCTTTACATGTCACTACGTTTAAATAGGTTGACTTGAGACATTTTTTTCGTGGTGTTTGTATCCAATTAGTACAGTTTTATAAATTTATGTTTAATCGCTTACAGTTGAAAAAATCTCCTATTTAGTTTATGGCAATATTTTTAAATTAGATTTAGTTTTAGATCAGCAATATGCTACGGAATCATTTCAAAATGTAAGCGTTTCAAATTTTCTGTATTGAAATATATATTTTCTTTATTTATAAATAAAATTATGGCTCACTAATTACACTCTATTTTTAATGAGACCCGTTTTTATCGGTGGCATGTAATTGTGTTTCTATGTATACATAAGCCACATCATGCCTGTCTCCAAAGGGGCTAGCTAGATATCCTCCAGTCCCTCCAGTCGCGTAGGTTTCTGGGAACTGGAGAGAGGCTTCGGCGTCGGGAGGTGAGCGTGCCTACAGCTCCGGTACCTATCTGGAAAATAGGGAGGGTGCTGTACGTGTAACGTGCACCAGGGGCAGCTCACCCAAGGTCTTTTGAGAACCGAATGAAGTCCGTGCAAACGGCTAGATCAGGACCTGACTGAGAAGGTCCTGGTGCAGGCTTTTTTTGATTTTTTTTATAGTATCTAGCGACAGAACGAACAAGTCGTGCGCCTTCTTCTTCTTCTTCTTCTTCTTGAAATAGGTCTAGATAGATGCACGCCTGAGGACTCTTCCGATCTTGTCTGTAACACCTCTCACGTAAGGTAAAATGGCAGGTCTTCGCTCGACTGCTGGTGATTTCACACGGGGCCTGCGGCATTGGCGTGGAATCTTTGACTTATTCGTATGTAGGACTTGCTTTATATGCTGAAGTTCCCCTGCCAGATGATTACTGTCGCAGACACCATGTGCTCTATGAAACAAAGATTTGCCCACGGTAGCTAACTGGCTAGGATGGTGATGAGAATTACCATTGAGAGACCTATACCTACCTGTATGGGTCTTCTTTCGAAATACAGTATAGCCTATGGTGTCATTAGGATTTCTTTTCATCTAAGAACCAATAAAAGTACCACAATTCTCTTGTTCCATAGTAAATTGGATCTTGGAACGTCGGTTTGTTTGAAAAAACAAATATACGCGATTTAAATCCGGAAAAATGGTTTCATTTCCTATGTTGTTTTTAAATATTTCTTAACATCGCAAATTGCCGTGAGACATCGAATCAGCGTAACTCTTCGTTATTTTAACCGAATCATTTGATTGGATATCGTCGGTCAAATAGATTATAAGAAAAATGAAAACCCTTTTATATACATTTTCAAAACTTTAAAAGCCTAAAATATAGGAATGTATTAATTAGTCTTGCATTAAAATAAATTAATAACATTGACCAATATCCAGACTTTATTCAAAATAATAAGAGATTTCCATATTAATTCTTGCTTTTTAAACAATAGGACGTTCAGTAAGTTTCTTTCGATAACTGTGTTCTGAGTAACGTTTCAGCCTTTGCCGGTCGAGAAGTTCGAGTAACATCATTTCAAGGTGTTTCAATTTTCAAGGTGTGACGTCATTCAGGTTCGGTTTAGAATACGACATTTAGACGTTCGATTCGTGAGTTGTGAATAAAAATTAAAATAAATCGGTCGACAACTGCGTTATCGTAAGATTCTGAATCGACCCCGAAGCGAAATAAAAGGAAACACAAATGTCAACAATAACCCATTTATTAATAAACAACAACTGCCACCCGGCTCTCATGCATTACATACATTACAAGTAAGTCGTACTGATCTCCAATACGATCTAACAAGTGTTCATAAATATTTGAAATTTTGTTCAAAATCTACCTTACACTTTTTGTTAATATGGTGTATTTTTAATTGAAGCCTTATATTTAATAACTTTAAGGTTGATTTTTGTCAAAAGTTCAAAAATTTTTGAATACTTAAAATCAATCTGACGCTGACTGTACTTTTCCGGAACACACAGAGACGTAAACTACGCCCAATTCAGAGCAACAGCAGATGCTCAATTATTTTTATTTATTTATGACAAAATTGTAATAACAAATCATAACCTTAATATTAGAACGACAAGGGTTATTGAAAAAGCCGAAATTAGATTTGATTTAAGCAATAATTCTAATGTCCCCTTTGGCACGAATCGAGGTGAATTATTATATTTTATGTTTTTAATGAAAATGGTTTTAATGAAAATATTTTACGCTTGAAAATGTTTAATGATTTTAATGAAAATAATGCCTTTGAACAACTAATTTTATTTTAAATTGTGAAATGTAGCAGCTCTATTCGACATAAGTAAACCCTTGTTGTCCTATAAAATACGTCTTGCCCAAGTCTGACATAACAACAAAAATAAAATGCTTACAAAAAATTGTAAATGCAAAAATTAAAAGTCCTACGTTGTCGTCGATTCTGTTCTCTTGACGAGATTCACATACTAAACGCGAGTTGATAATTGTCCATTTTACAAACCGTATCGCGTTCAGTGTGTGAAGGTCGTTACTTTCAAATCTGCATTAAGAGAAAGCACTATATTGTCGTTTATTCTATTTCTTTCATACAATGTTCCCACACAAAGTCCGAGTTGACGTTAGTAATTTTTTATATGGTAACCACATCGTGTTGGATGTGTGAAGACATATCGTCTTATTTTGAAAAAAAAAAACAGGGGAGCATGTTTTAGGTTTTAACGATTGTTTTAAAATATTTACGTCCTGTTTTAAAATTCAATTATGGTTTTCATTAAGTTTTAAAACAGGACGCAAATATTACGACGAAATATGACTCGTATTTGTTAGTGCGTCAATGAGCACAAAGTCGGCCAATTTGAAACAAATCTAATCTTTATATCTTATCTTAGGAGGAGAGTTATACGTTTGATATCTTTGTCTGTATATCTATCTATCTTTAATGTTAATGAAAAATCATTAATTGAACCTATTTAATTAAAATTACTAGTCGGAAAGTGGCTTAAAACGTCATTAACTATTTATGCAATAAGAAAGTTATACCAAAATTAATTTTAACGATGCACAGATTAAATTTGTTTAACATCTCTTTTCACACTGATTTACTCTGAACCAAATAGACGGTTAGGGGGTACAGACAGAAGGTAAGATACTTGAAGCTTTGACTGTACAGGACGTTACTTAATGTAAATAGACGTTTGTGCATTAATGGGAAAAGTTTTTGCTCCACCTCAGTGTTTTCCACTAAAATTAGTGATGAGTGTAGAATTTTACGACATACAACAGAATCGACACTCTATTCAAACTATGTCAATTATACTTTTAAAGCCAGATAGATCTTTTCAGCATTCCTAGTGCGTATGGAATAAAAACTTGCACTAAGAGATGGCTAAATTTCATGTCTATACTGGATTTAGACCTATCAGGTCTCAATTTCATTCCTAGGTAGTATGTTTTGGGTACCATTTTATTTTCACGTCCAGTAATCTCGAAATGACATCTAAAAATCGTAAACTCTCGTCGTGATTATAATTGTCATTTTGTTGTTGTAATCGGGTAACTTGTGTAGAAATAATTAAAAGAACGTATATGGGTTTGAAAGCCATGGAACCAATAAGGCTTTAATTTATGTGATTATACAAGAAAAAAGGGTCCATTAACAAATAAACTCAATTTTAATGCATTAATAAATTTAAGTAGTTAAATTAAAAATAAGGTATTTAAGTTAATAAACTTTTCTAAGAATAGTGAAAAATAGGGTGATTTGCATTAACGTTAGACATAACAAGTTGATGACTTTACGATCTCAGTCACCCATGACCATGGGACCTGTAAAGGGCCCCGAAACGTTGGTCCGTTTGAAAAAAAAAGGTACACGCAATTTAGACCCGAAAAAATAAAAAGTAAGGAAATAAGAATAAAATGACATTTCGAGGTTGCCAAAAGTTTAAATAGTCATGTAGTTGTTATCGACAAATTTATCGATAGATCGTGAAATAAAGTAAAATTTTGTCAAATATTTCTGAATTGTGAATGTTAGGATGTTCTAATGATTACTAATAATAATAATAACTGCGTTAATGCCTTCCTTATTTCTACTTTGACAGTCGGCCTACTAGTATCGAAATAAATTTTTATTATATACGTTTTAATAAGAACATGCGAATGCGAATCTATATTGAATTAAAATGAAAAACTTTAAAATGTCTCCTCTTTGTATTTTTTATGGACATAGTTATAAATGCCGTGTACATACACATTCTATAGTGCATGAACTTACAAAAACTGACCATTTAAATGAACCCTGGCCAGCAGTTGGAAGAATAATGAGCGAATGCTGATCATGGAAATAAAAGTTCGGCTATTTATTGCATGGGCGTAACAAACACTAGTCGATAAAATATTTAAAGACTGCAATCACTAGGTGCTCGCAAGCGGGCAACGCTTTTGCCCAATAAACTGTCATTTTACTCCACGTTGAAAAAAAAACAGGCTACAAGAATTTAAAATCACTAATCAGACTAAGTAATTTTTTCTATGGACCCTGTTTCTTGCTAAATATTTCTTCTCCTGTTTACTTACATATAGTCGGGTTAAAACTGAGCTTTGCGCGTTTATGTGATTCGGAAGAACGAGCCTATGTCCAGCAGTGAACTGTCGCAATAATCGGTCAGTGCATAAACTTCAATATCGTTGAAAGAACTACACTACCACGGTTAAACAATTTATTGTATGGCGGCCATTTTGGATCTGTATGTCACATGTTGGTACCTTTTCACTGCTAACGCCACATAGAGCTCAGTTCTAACCAAGAAGTCTAAACAAGTTATCGCATGGCGGCCATTTTGGATCTGTATGTCACATGTTGGTACCTTTTCACTGCTAACGCCACATAGAGCTCAGTACTAACAAGAAGTATAAACAAGTTATCGCATGGCGGCCACTTTGAATCTGTATGTCATATGTTGGTACCTTTTCACTAACGCCACATAGAGCTCAGTCCTAACTAGACATAAGCGCCGCCCACGATTTCGTATTATGTATGCGTAGTGGAAATGGCGACGCCAGAAATTGACATTTCTAAGAAAAAACTTAGTGACTTTATATTCTAAGATGTTTTTGTTTAAAACATTAATTCTGGCGTCGCCATTTTCACTACGCATACTAAACACGGAAGCGTGCGCGTGCGTACGATCGGAGCGCCTGATCGAACTGATAAAAATTTGATTACTGTAGAAATACGTTATTTCATTTTTTCCTTTGAAAAAGTATTTGTAAAAACAAAAGATACTTTTTCGTCGGCGCGCCGGCACTGGTTGGTCTACTAACGGCACTCATATCTAGTTCTAACCAACAAGTCTAAATCCTAATTTTTTAAATTGATATATACATCTAGTGCTAAAGTACTGTGGTAGGATGCAGGCACTAGGAGGAGGGTCCCTTTGCGACGCCGACTAGAGCGGGGCGGACGCAGCGACCGTGGAGTTTGTACCCAACCTTGCTGACTGCGACTACTGTACCTGGTTCGGCTCCCTCCACTTCCTGAAAGCGACAGAAACGGTTGTTTTGAGCCTTTTTATCATTAAAAACTATAGTGAAACAAAAGCTTTATGCTAAAGGTTATTATTACACTTTAACACCACGTACAAGAAATATTAGTTATTATTTTATTAATAATAGGAGTTCTAGTCGGATATTAAACGTTTCGTCATTTTAATAAAAATGGAAGAAAATTAATTTGCTACTCCGCGAACCCAGTGAAAGTTATATCTAGATAGACTATTTTTTCGTGCAGTTAATTAAAAAAATAAAATAAAAATATTCAACACAACAGCTGTTTTGCACGATTTAACGAGTGGTAAATTAATTTACTTTCGTTTTTATTAACATTGGCTTTAGCAAAGTAACCCCTGAATCTATTAGTTTCGTGATTTGTAACACTAGGGAATCCCTGTATCGCGGGTGCCATGGACATGCACATAGGTAGCCAACCACAAATTACACCCAAACTCACGAGAGAAACAAATGTAGGCCATACAAATATTTCTCCCGGCCCGGGAATCGAACCTGTGACCTCTGCGTCGCAGTCCGGCATGGTAACTGTTCGGCCACGGAGGCAGTAGGTTTGTGGGTAAATGTTCGTAGAATCGGGGACCTATTACCCGCGGATTTCTCGTTGCGAGTACGCTTGTACGTCCCTTATAAGTGCTCAAGTTTTGACGCGCATAAAGTCTTACAGATAGTTTCTATCTATAATATTTTAGATGTAAAGATACCTCTCTGAGTCGAGAAATAAATTACTCATAGATGGTGCTACGGCGAAAAAGTCTTTAAAAACCAAAAAACAGAGATGCGACAGCACAGAAAAGTCTTCTTAAGGTCTGACAAGGTGGCTTATTTGGCAGAGCATTTAGCACGGATTGCCGGAAGGTGCTGGTTCGACTCCAGCCGGATCCAATGATTTTTTCGATTGTTATTAATAATTATAACAAACTATAATTCTAGCCAAATTCGATGTAGAATGTTTAATAACAAAACGTTGCTTGGCAACCAACGATGGCATAGGAAAAGAACATTTTTTTCGATGCACATTATTAAGGCTTGTTCTGCCCACGACCTGCTCCCTTAATTGGAATTTAAATAGGTAAGTATGTAATTGGGTTATGTAGAAGTAATACTTACCTAGTCAATTATTATAAAATTTACAAAATACTTATTGATACGTATTTGGGAATAAAAATAAGTTTTTGCATCCTATTAATATTTATTTCTCGATGGTAGATGAAAAGAAACAAAATTGTTAAAATTTTATTTGGTATTAATTTACCACATCATCCAGAATCAATTTCCGATTCTGAACTTGAATTACCACCAGAACTCGAATGTTTGCAATCTCTCCCTTCATATCAAAATGTCACTAGGGATGACACAGTTTTACAAATAATTAGTTACTGGTCATTTTTATGTTATTTCTAGGTGATTTGAATTTGCAAATTGCAAATTGCATTTAGTATTATTTTTAATCTAGTCGAATTTCGTAGGAAAATTTTAAAATTGTGGTAACTGTGAAAGAGTCGGAGATGAAAACCCTAAAAATCATCTATTTTGTTTGTTGACATTTATTCTCAATCGATTTTGGCTAGAGGTAGTGGAGTAATTTCACAAAAAAAAATATCATGGTAGTAAACGAGATACTGAATAAAAATTATAGATTAGATTATTTGTTAGTCAACATTGACTTACAAATAAATGGACGACGGGTCTAATACAAAAACCACGAAAAAAATGTCCCAAGTCAACCTATTTAAACGTAGTGACATGTAAAGGAATATGAAAAAGCTAAAACGTTGAATTTAAATTGTAATGTCATCGCAGTACTGTCTAATTTTGCTTGCTTCGCTGTCAGTAGAACAAACGAAGACTAAAGCGTGAATGACGCTCTGTATACGATTTTAACGCCCTATAAGTTCGGCCACTTTTTAGCGCGGACACGACGTCCATATAATTGTAAGTCAATGTTAGTCAAATATAAATTGCACTACTTTAAAATGATGACTTTCTGGAGTACACTGTTTTACATCTGTTTTTTTTTTCAGCTATGAATTCAGTTCACAAACTTACCTGCTGGAACAAAGCTTCATGCAAGTTGGGATCGAACTTCTGGCGTAGCGGTGACACCACCACCAGGCCGTGTCTGTTGAACACCTGTAGATCATTAAAATGGTGTTAGTATACGTACATTGTAACTGAGTGAAGAAACAACATAGAAATGTCCTATGTATGTCAACAGCTCACCAACCTGTGACGATGTAACGAAATGGACTTTGAAAAATCAATGAAGCAGTTATTAATAAAAAAAAAAGTTATTATAATATAAATGAATACATCTGTGATAAAAATTTTAGACTAATTTAGAGTAGAATGTATTTTTTTAATATTTTTTATTATGTCATGAAATCTCCTTTGACTTTTAGTTACTAATCTAAAAATTGTATTACCTATTTTTAACCGACTTCAAAAAAGGAGGAGGTTCTCATTTCGACTGTGTTCTTTTTTTTTTGTATGGATGTTACGCGATAACTCCGGTATTTGTGAACCGATTTTCATGATTCTTTTTTTGTTGGAAAGGGGGTACTTCCATAGTGGTCCCATTTCATTTTGAAGAAAATCATCCACCTTGAAGGGTGGCTGTTCACGCATGAAGATTCATTTTTATAAATAGCGCCTAACTTTAATTTAGGAGCCTTTTATTACTTTAATGGTTGATTTTGCTATTTCTCCAATTCAAGGCGTTTTTCTCTCAATATACTTTGAGTAGTGAGAACCGATTTTTATTATCTCCTGTGTCAAGTCCTGTATAGTGGCGAACTAGGGGATATTTCAATAAAACTTAGCAAATAGACGTAATTCCACGTACTTTTGAGGTCGGTTTTTTTAGTACGCTGTACTGAGATTATTATTTTGCAATTTTTATTCTCCTGCCCTAAAATGTGTGTAATGTTAAAATTTTATAAATATTATTATTTATTTTTAACGAATTTAACGCATGTATTGGAATTGTTTGATATATGTATTTTGTTGGTGTAAACTTATTAATCTATTATAAAAAATCCCTCTGTAATTTGCTATGCCCTTACAGGGCGTCACATGGTACTTTACGATAATCTACCAACTTAAATTGTATTTTGTACGCTTTAACTGTGACATGCAAATAAATTATTTGACTTTGCCTTTGACCTTGACCACGACCTAGCTCTGGAGCAAAGATAGGATCTACGATAGAACGAGCTCGCCCAGAAGATGCCTATTCAGTCGTACCTTGAAGATACTCGGGTTGTATGAGTTCGGAAACACAGTCGCAGGCAGGGAATTCCATTCCTGGGCTGTGTGCATAATAAAAGATAATGAACGCTTTTCATCATATTTTATTATGCACACAGTCCAGTGTTTTAGTACGTCTGACGGGAATATCGACCAAGTAAGGATGACATCCGGCCGTACGTCTAGATGTCCGATGGTAAAAAGGGGGTTCCTTCATGGCGCGAAAACTCAGTAACAACGCATTATCGCCCGCGTCTTTTACTTGGGCGTCCATATCGTGAATTGTTTTTGGCGGGAATGAACGAATGAATCCGTGGTGCGATGTGTCGTGAAACATATTTAAAAATTTGGACGTAGTTAAGCAAAAAGTATCCAATCCACAAAATTATCAAAAAATGAGTTATATGTACCTAAAGTCTAACCTCTTAGATCAGCAAAAAAATCCAACATTATAAACATAAATAAATATGTCTGGAGTTACATGTCATTGTAAGTTTAGAAAATAAAACAAAAGTGAGCGACACTTTTAAACTTTAAACTGCCATATCTCGACAGTGACTGGATGTGCATTGGATCCTATTTGTTTAACTACGTCCATTTATTTATTTCTAGGACAACCAACAAGACATGAATTAAATATATCAAAGTTGAAACAGTAACACAGATACTTATACCGAATTCTGCTTCAATTAAAGGTCGCCACAGCATGTGGACACGACAAAAAAAAACAAGTAGATCCAATGAAATAGAAAAAAATAACTTAAAAGTTATGAACCATAATTTAAACAATATAAATAGCTACAAATAATTAAATATTAATATTAAAAATGTAAGTTTTAAAAACAAGATAATGTAATTAAAAATAAAATCTGACGTATCAAAGCAAATTTGCTCAGGAAAATGTATACAGCCAGCCCACGACAATACCCAAGATTAGTTCTTTTTTTATTTTTAAATTAAACATTTTCAGTTCTTTTTATCAAATTTCGTAATGATTAAACATTTCATAACCATCATAAACATGCAGAGATGGGCAGGGGGTTAAAACCCAATCAATCCGCCCGCGTTTTAACCCATTTCTGTCCAAAATCGTGGGCACAAACGTCGAATACGGAATTTGGTATAATTCTACACTTATTAGAGATTTCGATGTAAAAAATATTTTTTAGACGAAAGAGAGGCATCTCCACACAACAGCCACCTTGCAATTCTGTGAATTCTCACTGCTAAGGATGCACATTAAGATCGATTCAAGTGCATACGATCTAACGATTTTTTGTATCGATTTATTTCAAGCGAATTGATTCATTAAAAAGGTAATTTGCCTAGATCAGAAAACAATAAACATTTTCTAATAATATCATTAAAGAACAAAACTCGATTTACACAAATATTTAGTTGTAAATGGCTTTTGCCCTCGATTTCGGGCGTTAATAAGTTTTAACCCGGTGTTAATAAAACCAGGGCAGGTTGATTCTCATCTCTGACTGTGACAGACGGACGGACAGAAGTAATTCCATAACCCTATGTGTACACTCGTAGTACATACCTGCGTGAGCATGGCGCTGGTGAGCCTCACGCCGTCGTGTAGTGAACGCAGCGCGGCGTTCGCCCCCCCATCGGCACCGCCCCCCTCTGACGCCTCGCCTTCGGGCACGCTCTCTGCGGCCGTCGCCAGCGTGTCCGCAACCTAAACAAGGACAAATATCTATTATAATAACAATATTTTAATATTAACAGAACCAGTGACGAACGAACCAGCGGCCCTCACGAATTTTTTCATGTGCTTGTTGTCGTATCTTTGTATTTGGTTTTTCAACGACTTTTTAGCCGTAGCGCCATCTATACGAATACTATAAAAGTATTTCGTCACCCAGTTAGATACCTTTAAAGCTATCAGCCCCGGATAGAGATGTCGCTATTCACTGTATTGAACGAATGAATGTGTATATCTATAAGGTACTGTAGTCTAGGCTCTACTCTATGAGTAGAATGACTGGCTGAATATAGGTAGTGATTATAGTTTTATATTTAGAATGTTAAGAAAACAGAAGATCTTGACATAGTAGATTATTGATTTGTAACCCAAAGCCGAACTATGTAAAAGAATACAATAAAGTATATTTTGAAGATTATTCCACTTTATATTCATAAAAGTACCTCTCGCTGCGCATCCCAAGCTACGCCTCATTACAGCACCCAAACCACTGTAACTAAGAATGAGGAATTTAATGAAAAACTCACGTCAAGCAAATCTTTGCAGAAGCTTTGTATGGCAAACGATTTGGCATCCTCGATTTGCTTCAGCATTCTTCGACGCACGTTCTCACCGTCTGCTAGAGCGCGCTTGTATTTATCCTGCAAACAATATAATTATTATCATTGTATGATATCATGGGGCAAACAAGTTGTGCACCTGGTGTTAAGCGACATGCCTGTCCATAACAGTTGCAATGTCACTCAGAGCTTTAAATCAGTGGTAGTACTTCCCTAGAAAAACACTTTTACAAGGAGCTCTACTGCTACTAAAATCATATTCCAACACACAGATATACTAAATGGAGTATGCCTCTAGCAGACAGAATTTTCATGTTTAAACCATTACAACAGAATAGTAATGTAATCTTTATGTCTCTTAGTAACATGCCAGCCTTTACCTGGCAAAAATAAGATGTATATCTTTATATTAGCTTAATGCTAATAGCCTATGGGCCATCTCCCAGTGGAGTTACATCACTGAAAATACATTCAAATACATACACATATACAATCAAAGAAATTTAAGTTCAATAGCAAAAAACTCATCCAGGAAAGTACTGCCACCTTGCATATTCGTGCCACCAAGAAGCAATGTAAGCAAGGTTGAAGGGTGAGAGCCCATGCACACGGCGCATTTTATGCGCGCCGTGCGTCATTCTGCGCGACGTTAGCCGCGCTGTAGCGAATCGATTCATATGCGCACAAACATGGTGTTACGGACACCGAGCCGCGCACAGGAGCGTTCTGTGCCCCGCACCCCGAACGAGAGTGCGTGCGTCACCGTCTCCCGCAACCCGCACAGCGCGTCGTACGGAGTCACCCGCCCCGTGGCCCGCGCACCGCGTCGACCACCTGCTCGCCGACACCCTTACTAGATGAGAGACTACAATTAGGATATAAGTAGGAACATTTCAGGCAATAAACGTAGTCAGTAGTAAGCAGTTCATTGAGTGTTTTATTTCCGATCCTGATCCCGAGAAGAGCTTAATTTTATTAATTTATTTACCTGAACAAACACAGTCTACCCACAAAACAAAACTAAAATTAAGACTAAAGCATATGTGCCAGATGACGCGCGTTTACGGCACGTATAAAATACGGCGTGTGAATAGACTCTAAGGGTGCTGGTGAGACAACGGGCACTTGGGACTTGTCAACTTTGCGAATTCAAGGCGTGTCACTTACCACCAGGCCCACGTGACTTGACATCATAAAAGAAGCTTACTTCATATTCCTTGCTCTGTTGCTTTAAATTGGTGATATCGATGTTTAACTGTTCTATAAGCTTGTGGCACTCCTCCACTGTAGATGGAAGTTGCTTCTTTTCTTCTTTCTCAGAATCTGCTTGCTGTTTCTCTTCTGCGCTGTAGCTGCGTGCTGAGCCTCTGAAATTGCAACTATTCTGTCAATACCAAGTGACAGTAATAACAAGTTGTGCCACTTAGAGCTTTAATTAAACACATAAAACACTAACAGTAATAGTGTGGTAGGTGTACAAAATTAATGAAGTTTTTATTATAATATTTATGATAAGCTCCATACTGAGATATAGCACATGCCACAACCAGAGGACATGAAATCCTGGAAATTCCATGAGCCCGGAAAGTCCTACAGTTCTTCAATGCTGTCAGCCTGGGCTCTAAACAGTAATTAGTAGTGATCACAATAGATCAGGCGATGTTCACAGTGATGAGGGCCTACATATACCCTGAATGAAGCCACCCTATTAATAATAATCTTTTAGGCCTTGGGAGAGGATGAATATACAAAATTGCTTTACTTTTCTTATCATATATATTAACCATATTTAGATACTTTCTCCGTGGCCAAACGGTTACCATGCCAGACTGTCACGCAGAGGCCCCAGGTTTGATTCTCGGGCCGGGAGAAATATTTGTATGGCCTACATTTTTTTAACTCTGAGTTTGTCTTTTCTGAATTTGTCTGAGTTGTCTATGTGTGTGTCCATGGCACCCGCGACACAGGGTTTCCCCAGTGCGGGGTTATGTTATTATTATTATTTCCATTGTTTAATATCATGTAAATTCAGTATTAATTATTTACGAGTGACATTTAGAAATACTTATCGTAAAAATTAGAATGTTACATCAGAATTTCTAATCGTTTTTAACTAATTGGTAATTGCTCGGGGCATAACTAAATATGTATAATTTGAAATGTATTAGTGAAAAACGGGATTTTTAAAAGCTTGAATACCTCTTTTAGGTTATTTTTCGCGATAGGAACGTTGCGCAACATTTACCTGTAAATATTTGTGCGGAGACCTCGTAAAGTCGAGTCAGTCACGTATTTCGCTAGTCTGCTCACAGAATACACTTTCAGCGACGCCATTGCACTCGAAAAACCACAAGTTTCAATTAATTTTTCAAAAAAGTCGCATATAGGTTATGTCAGAAATTTATCTGTCAGAAAACTTTGCGCATTTTTTTTTAATTTTGTGCTTTTTTCATCGCTATTTGCTAA
>NW_020653521.1:544557-574803 GCF_003589595.1 Hyposmocoma kahamanoa | reverse complement strand
TAAAGAACAGTTAGGTAACTTTACAGCTACCAGCCCTGGCTAGAGATGTCGCTATTAACTATATTTAAATTTGTATTGAATTGATATTCAATTATTTTTTGTGAAATTACTCCGCTAGTTTGTTATAATTATTAATACAAAGATCGAACACTCAGAAAAAAGTCTTCCTTCGATCCGGCCAGATTCGAACCGACGTCTTCTAGCAAACCGTGCCAAACTCTAAGCCACGGAACGAAAAAAATAATTGAATTCCAATTCAATACAAATGTAAGTAAACCTTCTTGCCTGCAGGTGTTCGAGCACGCGTACTCCGCAGGTCTCAGCCCGGACGACATCCTTTCGGCTATAGCATCCATGCGACCGACTCCAGGTGTAGAGCAGCTCATCGCAGGTCTTGCAGCTGAAGGATGGGATGTCCTGCTGTTAACTGACGCGAATTCCATTTTCGTTAACCATTGGCTGAAGACTCATAATTTATTGGTAAGAATAACCTTATTTTTAATCGACTTCAAATAACTTTTTTTTATAAAAAAACCGACTTATAAAGCTTGTGGAATTACATCCATTTAGCGGCAGGTAGGAGGTTAGATTTAAGAACCTCTGTAAATTATTTTGTTTTGGAAAATAAATGAAAAAAATATATTATTCGCTTTGAAAGCAATAATCTTGAAATACGTCAAGTTCGAGGCGAGCTACGCCTTTTATTTCTTGTTAGAAAGCACCCGTACCCAGCAGTGGAAGGTATACGGTATTATAAGGTTCACTGATCAAGAGGTAATACATTTCCTGGAAAGAAACGCGTTATCTTGCTGTTCATTTCAATAACAGATGTCGTTTACAAACCATCGTATCAAGACCCATGCCCGGTTGTAGGACGTGTATAATTTAAAACAGTACAACGAAGGTCGGAGCCTAATTACTTTCCGTGGCTTCCCTCAGTTACTCATATACGAGGAAAACAAAGGATGACGCAAACGTGTTACTTGCATGATTAAAAGTATAAAACACTATACAATGCACGTAGACCGTCTAAGATCGATCATTTCCAAAGTGGTTTATATCGATCCCCCTGAGGACCATTCCAACCTATAAGGGGTCCATGCCAAAAAAATTGAGGGTGCATGAGACGTTAATGAGGGTCCACAGGAGTAGAACCCATTGTGGCTTTCCATTAATGGAATAATCCACTTTACAAGGATTATAGTATCCATTACTAGTAGTTTGTGACTGTTACGTAATGAAAGGTATTAAAATATGGGTGAGGGTTTATGTTTATTTCATAAAAACATCTCACGAGTGTTTTAATGCCTAATTATGTAAAGTTACATACACTGCTTTGTCTACACACATATTATAAGCTCTCTGTGATGTGTTCAGGAACCGCGTGGGAATGGCGGCAAATAAATACTTTTCTCACGGATATTACACAACCGTAGTTTTTATTTTTAATTCATAGACAAACTGGCATCGGCCCCAACTATCATATCGTTCGATATCAAGTAACGTGTGAAATTGCCAAAATTGTTTGCTATTGACATTGACATACAAATAAATGGACGACGGGTCTAATACAAAAACCACGAAAAAAATGTGCCAAGTCAACCTATTTAAACGTAGTGACATGTAAAGGAATACGAAAAAGCTAAAACGTTGAATTTAAATTGTAATGTTATCGCAGTATCGCGCTGTCAGTCGAACAAATGAAGACTAAAGCGGAGTTTGACGCTCTGTATACCATTTTAACGCCTTACAAGTTCGGACACTTTTTAGTGAGGACCCGACGTCCATATAATTGTAAGTCAATGGCTATTGATATTTCATTTGGAATAAAACTTCATCTCGACTGATATTAGAATTGAGGTCCAATCAAATTATTTTTGTTTTTCAGAGATGTTCGATATTTGAATGTAATAATAACATACGAAGCAATAATAACATTTTCACAGATAAGAAATTTGTTCTAACAAAACAGTTTACCTTTATGCTGGTCGTAATTTGCGGTTTTTGAACACGTTATAGAGAGTTTATGATATGTGTGTAAATAAAATACATAATACTTTCTTATTCTAGACATTTGACTTAGCTATTACGTAATTAAACATTTCACAACTATTATGATATTCGGTGAAATAAATGTATAAACTGTAACATCTATTATTTTTTAACCGACTTCAAAAAAAGGAGGAGGTGGGTCATATTCATCTAAAATGTACATTTGTAGGTAATTTTTGTCACAAACCTTTTTCGTGGGTAAAAATATAATTAAATACAATAATATTATTTTATACCGTTAAAATTATGCTGGTATTTTTATATCTAAAAACATTAATTTACTCTAGAATTTTAATAAATTATAATAGTTTTTTGAACAATTAAAATTTTAACTTTTTAAAATTTTAATTTTTTATGTTGAGTGTGAGCGTTATTATTATTTAACAATTTTACTTTCTATGAACATATTGTAAATGTCACATCCCTCGGGTGTCGAACTCAACGGATCATTACAGCCGCGCCGGTTAGCAGAGAAATTCATGGAGTTGACATGTTATGACTGTAATATTAATAGAGTTATTAGAATTTTAATAAATAATTACATTTTGAAACAATAATGTTTAAAAAAATCATTTTAAATTACTGTAACAGTTTTTTCCCGTTTCGTAACATTTTGTTTCGTTACGCAAATCGAAGGTTACATTACAGATTACAGATTCATTAAAAAAAAAAAAATTAATTTTAATGTAGGCATAATTGTTCTATCAACGAATGTATCATAGACATACGCCTATTTTAAAATGTCAGCTGTGAATTTGATCGCACCTCAATTTGAGGTACATTTAATTTTCGGTTTAGTCACGAAATTTCAATGATTACGGTAAGAAACTTATCATATTATTTAAATTTTTTTTTAATAGAGCACAGTTAAAAATACGTCGTAAGGTTTCATTTCATCACATTTGCGAGCGTTTATTCAAAGAGCTAAGTTATATTTTCTTGGCTTTTTATTGTCGGTTTAGTAACGTTTCGTTGCGTAACGATACGGAAAAGGCTGTGATCACATTGAGCTCTCTCTAACCATACAAAATTATGTACTTATTTGTTACTGTTCAAATGCTATATAATCCACGACCTCCGTAGTCGAGTGGCTTGTACATCGTTTTTCATGGTTTCCTGTGTCTGAGCCCCCGGGTACGATCCCCGGCCGAGTTAATGCAGAAAAAACTAACTTTTCTATATTGTCTCGGGACTGGATGTTTATCGTACAGTCATTGTTTTCGATTTCTATAACACAAATGCTTAAAAGTTACTTACTTTGGAATCAGAGGAAAGAAAGACCTAGAGATACAAAGACAGAAGTGGACGTACGAAAAAAGAAGTAAAAATAATGTAAGCCTACAAGAGATAATAAATTTAAATGGAAATCCTGCATATATTCAACTAATGCTGGAAAACAAAAAGCTAAAAAAAATGTATTCTGATTTTGACAAAAACTAACGAAGTCTGAGACAACAAAATTATCGGCTGAAAATAAAAACCTTGACAACTTTTTTATTATGCTTAGAAAAAAAAAATTACGTTAAATCGGCTTATATTGCGAATAAAGATTCACTAAATATTATAATATGTTTTTATGTCTTACTCAATGATTATTTCTTCGCCACGTCGTCGTGAAGTAAAAGGGAAAGAATATAAGCGTTTATTTTTTATTAAATTAAGTTAGATTAATTTCCCCAACTGTGCCCAAGCCCTTGCGTTCCGTTTCGTTATTTTCGTTACTTTCTTTTTTTTACAAAAAAGTTATACTTATTTATTTCTAAAGTTTCTAGCACTATGTCAGCTTCAAATACACAATATAAAATAAACAACAAAAAAAAGTCAATATTAGAAAGGCAAGGGGAATACCAGACAAAACTTTGGGAACCTCTGATGTAGACCGAAAGTGTTTACCACAGAGCCATTAACCAGTCACCATACTTATTAACGCGGAATGGACCTGAGCTGGTCAGAAAAATGATAGACAAATGTCTATGCAAGAAGAAGGACGAAAAATCAGTTGCGAGTTTCGCTTCTGCTTGGCGCCGCCGATATTAATAGAATCTTTGTCCGGCAGAAACGTGCGGTTAGGGCAAAAAGAGATTTACATTCTTACACTAGCGTCACAGTACGTTTACGAAAATGTTATTTATGTTAAGATGAATAGTATTTTTTTTTTTATTAAAAATAGTGACAGACGTTACATTAATACGAGGAATAAAAATAAACTGGCTATTCTTGATTGTCGTCTTCACAAAGTTACTTTATTTAGGAGCAGTTTATAGGTTTCTATAATCGGTTGATATTCAAATTTTGCCATTTACGAGGTTTAAAACTATAGCGTAACAAAAACTTTATACTAAAGGTTATTTATACAGCTTGTGGATGACAAGAATCCGTGGTAGTGATCCGTTTAGCTTTTGCAGGTATTCTCAATCTAAGATGTTTGAAATACATATTGTAACATTTATTTATTTGTTCAGAAAATGTGTAAACATAACAATTTGCACCATGGCGTTACAGCAATTCTTTTTTTTTTAATAACATCAAGTGACGGGACAAACAAGTCGTGCACCTGATGAAAAGCTACACGTCTGTCCATGACAGTTACAGTGCCACTCAGAGCTTTAAATTGCAAAGATCTGAGGTGCACTGCCACTGCGCCCGTCACCCTGAGACGTAAGTTGACAAGTTCCATTTGCCTGCAATTTCACCAGCCCCGTACCCTTCAAAACCGGAACACAGTAATGCTGACATTACTGCTTGGTGGCAGAAATAAGTAAGTTGGCAGTACTATCCTGGACGAGCTCTTTCACAAGGAGCTCTAGTGCTACTAAATTAAATAAAATTCGTCAAACAACAGGATTTAAATAGAAATAAAAGATACTTACTAATCTAAATTATAAAATTAGCTACTAACTAATATCCATTCTGACTTCTTTCTAACACTCTCTTCCATTCGGTCAACAGCCTCTCTTGTCATAAGCACATCACACTGTGGCGACGCTGCGAGCACGGGGAACGGGCGATTGTCGCTGCATTTCGTGAGGGCTCAATTGCCAAGAAGGGCACACTACGTCGCCTGTTGCAGTAATCGTTCGGTGCCCTGAACCTAAGGATCTTTTCCACGAGGCTCACACTGTCAACACTATTTCTTTCTAGAAAAAGTAACGGTGTTAGAAAACAAACACTGAGAAAAATTCGCGCGTAATCGGCCCGGCTTATTATGAGCACCTACCCGTTGACTTAAAAAATGAGCCTAATGATGAAACATTTGATAGTCGACTGAAAGACTTTTTGTTGGATAATGCGTATTATTCCACTGAAGAATATAGGGACATGGTCTTGTATAATATATTTATACCTAATAATCTATAAATTTATAATTATTATTATACTATTTAATATGTTCCTACATTATTTCACATAACTACATTGACTATGTTAAAATTACCTACGTAGTACAAAACTTGTACTGGATATTTGTAATTTTTTGAAATGTAACATTTATTACTATTTGTAACGATTCTTGTAATACAATATATTGTATATAATAATGTAAAGTTTACAAGATAATAAAATAAATCAAATCAAATCAACAACAAAATAACAAAAAACTTATAAGCATTCAAAATTACTAATTTATTATTCATTAATATTTTTGTGTTCGGTGTTAGTCTTAAAGGTAGAATGTCAAACAGTCAGGTAAGAGAGCGTGGTGGTATGAAAAATGATTTAGTGACAAGGATAGAGAGAGGGCTGCTTCGATGGTTTGATCATGTAAAAAGAATGAATGTTGTTCTATTGACGGCACAAATTTATAGAGCAAATGTGGATGGAAGCGTGGGGAGAGGTAGACCTCGGCGAACATATCTCAATCAGATTGAGGATGTCCTTAAAAAAGGCCGGGTTACAAGTACCAAGAATAAACGGGAATGTATGAAGCGATTGATGGGAGTAGAGGAGGCGAAAGAGGTTTGTCAGGAGCGTAGTAAGTGCAGGTCCATAGTCTCTGCCTACCCCGGTGGGAGACAGGCGTGATGTATCTAATATTTTAATATTAGCTAGTGCAACACTTTTGATTAAACTTACAAAATTACCATGTAATGAACACTACGCCACGGAGCAATTAAGGATGAACGATTGATACACTCATTGATCCGTTGATCGATTGCTTGACTTTTTGGTTCGATCGAAAGAATGCTTTATCGAACAAATGTTCGACCCAAACGAAGAGTGAGAAGGCGGACCGTGTCGTGTGTGGGAACTTCACGTGAGAGTGAACGAGACAACAATAATATTGTGAGTTGGTGAATAATCTCTAAAATTATAGCGATAAAGTCGAATATTGCATGACCCGTGAAACTCTAAAATCATCGGGTTATTTAGAAGCTAGTAACCCGGGTTGTAGGGTCACAGGTGCTGGTTGAATAATTTTGATTCGATCGATCACAATCGACACATGTCTAATTCAAAAGAGCGACCCCTAGAGAGTTTCGTGCTCGTTCTTCTCATGGGACTCTGTCTTACATATGAGCAGTAGAGTTTATTATATATAATATAAAATACATTATATATATATATATATAACGCATAGAATGATAGTTTCATATCGAACGAACTGTCACAAGTGAGGCAAAAATCAAATTCATGGAGGCTAGTTTTAGTAGTAGATTAATTTTCGGTTTTAGTGAATATTTATATAAAAATACAAGTTGAAATGCGTTACTTCCTTGTGGAATGTGATGTTTATAAATATTTTATGTTTGTCTGACGTATTTTTACACTCATTTACCGCACATTTCGTCATTTTTAGCTAAAATTCTTGAGCTCTTCGCGGTGCAAGTTGACCTTGAGCACTGACGGCCCGCCTGCTCGTGTAGGCCCTTTGGGAGCGCTTCAATTTGCCTCGCTTAGCGTGTGCGGACTAGGTTTCTATGCGTTATTATTCTAAGTATATATATATCCTGAGACAAAAGTTGACAAGTCCCATTTGCCTGTAATTTCACCAGCACCCTTACCCTTCAAAACCGGAACACAGTAATGCTGACATTACTGCTTGGCGGCAGAAATAGGTAAGGTGGCAGTACTTCCCTGGACGAACTCTTTCACAAGCTCTACTGTTGCTACAACTTATATAACGATTTGAAGTGTAATTTGCTTACCTATGAAATCAAGGTGATTTGAATTTTTCGCTCTTGTTACATGGACATGAAACTTTTTCTGAATAGCTTTATGCGATTCTGTGTAGACAGGTATAGTGACACCTTTAAGGTCTTCCGTGACATCATACTACACCAATTCGATTGAAACATAAAGACAGGCAAACGTTATAATTATAACAAATATGCGAAGTTGTCATAATTAGCTCGAATTTAATTATAGGTAGGTTAGTAATTTGTTATAATATCAAGGTGAATCATGTTTTCAGAAATGTCAGTTAGTCATTCTTTGTTTATTTAGATTTCTCGACTAGGCTTGGCTGTTTGGGTGTACTAACTGCCTATTAAACTAATTACATAATATTTTACAAAAAATAAATGTTTCACTTCACATAGCGAGCATCGAGATCATTTATAAGAGAGAATCGATTTAGAGACTAGGGTTAAAGTTAATAAACATAACAAAAATAATTCAATAATTATATTGTAAAAGTTACTAAAAAACGACACAACAAATTAAAAAATCAATAACAACACCCAAAGTCAAATAATTATTCATTTACAATATAATACAATACACTTGAAAACGTTATTTTTTAAGCTACTGCTCGTTCACAACGCTGACCTCCCTGAGAAGAACGGTCAGGAAACTCTAGGGATTGCTCTTTTCAAATAAACTTAAATGCTATGGAATACACTTTGAATTATATTTGTGTGAAATCTAGACTCATGTTGTCTTTCCATACATCTTTATCTAACAAGTAATCTTAAAATTTTAACCGACTTCGAAAAAAAGGGAGGAGGTTATACTTTCGGCTGTATATGTATATATTTTATGTATGTTCTTCTATTTCTCTTCAATTGTAGACCGATTTTGAAAATTCTATTTTTGTTTGAAAGGGTGCACTGTCGAGGTGGTCCCATTGTTACCAAGTCAGAATCTGATGAGGGGATCCCATTGAAGTCCAAGGAAATCCTCGAATTTTATAGGCATAAACATACTAAATCGGCCGTGATTTTTTTAAATGTAAACATTTTGTACAGGATACTTATTTTTTAAACGATTTTAAAAAAGGAGGAGGTTCTTAATTAGACTGTTTTGTCCCTATCTACTGACCCGAGAGATAAGGTTTTCCGGAGAGACTACGGGCTCGGCGGCAAGACTAGGGAACGGTGGGCGTTCAGGCCAAGCCCTCCGCCAGTTATACGTCTTCACGGGCGTCTCTGGCGGACCCGGACCTAGGTATGAACTCGCCGGGGTTTGTGGTCGGTGGTTAGCTGCAGGGACGAACACGTTTGTCTGCCCCGGTAGCGTGTGACCGGGGCGTTCTTCCCGGCGCGTCTTAGTAGCGGTCTAGTTGAGGGCCTGAGGCAAGGAGACGCGCGGGCCACGTGAGTTGCCCTTTAAGTCGGTGGCTATGTCCAAAAATTGTCGCTGGACACTGTCACTTGGGAGTGACATAGTCATAGAGAAAGGAGGAGTGAATAATGACATCTCTCACCAGGACTGGTAGTTGCAAAGGTATCTAAATGTATGATAAAACTTTCACAGATTTCTCACAGATCGCGATACGACTAAAAAGTCGTTAAAAAACCATATACAAAGACACAACAACATGCACGTAGGAAAATTCGTGAGTTCCGCTGATTCGTTCCGTGGCTTAGTTGGTATAGCGTCTGGCACGGTATGCTAGAAGACGTCGGTTCGAATCCGGCCGGATCGAAGGAATTTTTTCTGAGTGTTCGATCTTAGTATTAATAATTATAACAATGAATTTATTGTTTCTCAAAATGTTCTCCGTTAGTGTTAATGCACTTTTTCGTACGAATGAACCAATTTTGAAAACATTCATGCCACTCATCCGTGACAATCTCTGAAACATATTTTTCATTATCTTCGACAGCCTCTTCAGGTGATGAAAATCGTTGACCGCGTGACTGGTTCTTAATCTGGAAATAAATAAAAGTCACAAGGTGCCAGGTCGGAACTGTACGCGGGATGGCTCATAAGGTCAAAGTTGTTCACCTTCAAAAATTCATTTGTCTGTCTGGCCGTGTGAGAACTGGCATTATCGTGGTGCAAGATGGTGCGGCGTTTGCGGTGATTTTTACGGAGTTTGCCTATAACTTCCGGCAAACAAACGGTCGTGTACCAAATCACTATTCACGGTACAACAATTCTCCAAAGCAACAGTAGCCACGTGTCCAGTTTTATTAAAAAAATAAGCAATCATCCGCTTACAAGCACTTAGGACGCGCGCCACTTTGGTGGGTTTCGGCTTATCTCGAAAGACCATCGACATCGATAGACGCTCGATTGCTGCTTTGTTTTGGGATCGTAACTATAAATCTATATTTCGTCACCTGTTACTATGTCCCACACCAAATTTTTTGAGCCTCAGTCACATTGTGTAGGATCCACCGAGAGCGCAGCTTTTTCACACCCAAATGTTTGTGTAGTATTGATCGTATTTGACTCATGCCTATGTCTAAAGATGCCCGAATCTCATGGTATGTCACATGCCTGTCTGTTTTGATCATACCGCGCAAAGCATCCATGTTTTTGTTGTTCACAGCAGTGGACGGGCGACCATCACGAAATTCGTCACTGAGATTCACACGACCGCGTTTGAATTCTGCAAACCAGCTATAAATAGTCGTCTTGCATGGTGCTTCATCGCCAAAAGCAGTTTGAAGCCGAGCGAAGCTCCGCTGAGCTGTTAAATTACACTTAAAGTCGTAGAAAATCATACTGCGAATATTTTCACGAGTTAAATCCATGGTGATGTAAACAACCATTTTCTAAAATGACGCTACAATGTAATAACAAGTGACAGTCAGATGAAACAAACTGTATTTTACAGCCAAAGAGTTCCATTGTCAAATGTTGTAATTACTTTTTAAATATTGTTTATGTAAGTGGCCAGTTCCGGAAACTTATAGTGCGCCCTATGTATTATTGCTATAGCAGTACTGCCACCTTACCTATTTCTACCACCAAGCAGTGATTTCAGCATTACTGCGTTCCGGTTTTGAAAGGTACTGGTGAAATTACATGCACATCGACTCATCCGTAGAACAAAGACATATGTGCAAGATACCGCTTATTCTCAGGACATTGTACATTTCGTTTCTTGTTCTTGACTGTGGATATCCACAGTCAAGATCGACTGTGTTCGATTTTATATTTCCAAAACGAAACAATAATAAATAATAATAAATAAAAAAAAATAATAAATACCTAAAAAAATCTGAAACACCTTTAGATAGATCTTTTGAATAACGAGTATAATGACACTGTATAATTACATCCGACTCTGTTCTTCGAAAGTGTCGACATGTGATTAATCAACTTATGTCTCCGGGTGAGATATGAGACTCAGATCTTTGCAATTTAATGCAACTGTTGTGTACAGGCGTGTATCACGACCAGGCGCACGACTTGCTCGTCCAGTCACTTAATGTAGTAAAAAATCCTTTATTCATTATCTTTCAGGAAGCAGTAACCCAAGTTGTGACAAACCGCGCGTTCTTCGAGCGCGGGCGCCTCTTCATCGAACCATGCATGCGCCAGACGGCCTGTTCGCGGTGCCCGAGCAACCTCTGCAAGAGCATTGCGCTGGCGCAGTTCTGCTCGCAACGACCGCCGTACGCGCGTGTTGTCTACGCGGGTGACGGCCGAAATGATTATTGTCCAGCGACTAACTTGCCACAACATGTGAGTATTAAGAAACTATTACTCGTACTTACTTTTTTTAATCGACTTCAAAAAAGGAGGAGGTTCTTTTTGATTCGACTGTATTTTTTTTTGTATTTATTTTACGCCATAACTCCGTCATTTGTGAACCAATTTTGATGTATCTTTTTTTGTTGGAAAGAGGGTACCTCAGTTGTGGTCCAATTTAAATTTGAAAAAAATATTCCACCTCTAAGGGTGGCAAGCTAGGGGATCAATGATTTGTGAAGTCGGTTTTTTTAGAACTCTGTACTGAGCTTATTCATTGTGATCTTTCTCCTGCCCGGAGCATGTACGGTGTATTTTTTTAATCTACTAAGTGATGGGATGTATAAGTCGTACGCCTGATGGTAAGCGACACGCCTGTCCATAACAGTTGCAGTGCCATTCAGAACTTTATTGTAGCGTTTGTTCAATAGTTTGACAGATGGTTTGATGAAAATAGTTATTTTCTTACAAATATTAATTTAATATTTTAGTAGTAGTATACAGGGTGGAAATTTGTAATGCCACTTGGAAGGAAAGTACGTTAAATACTGGAGATAGAAATTTTTACTTAAAGGAAACATTGCTTTATTTTTAAATAGAAATAATACTGCTTTCAAAGATTTTCGAAAATTACTAGCCACACGCGGGAATCGAACCCGCTAAAATCTTTAAAAAAATGCACCCTGTACTTTTATTAAATCAATCGATAGGGTCAATTATGAAGATAAAATCTCTCTTACAAACCATGAAATCTGCAGTTATAAAAGTTACTCAAAATGAATTCGTTAAAAGATTAAATTTCTGTATCCAAGTAAATGGAGCTCATTTCGAGCAACTAATTAGTTAGATTACCATTTTTTTTCGTTTTATTAAAATACGTTAACATTTCGTGGTTTTTCTTTTTTCATTTAATTAACCAATTTTGTGACAGAGATTTTGTTCTTATAATTAACCCTATCGATCGATGCAATAAAAGTGCAGCGTGCATTTTTTTCAGATTAAAGCGGGTTCGATTCCCGCGTATTGCTAGAAATTTTCGAAAATCTTTGAATGCAGTTTTATTTCTTTTAAAAAATAAAGGAATGTTTCCTTTAAGTAAAAATTTCTATCTCCAGTATTTAGAGTACTTTCCCTCCAGTTGGCATTACAAATTTCCACCTGGTATTGTTACACAGTATATTATTTTAGTAGCAGTAGCAATAGACCTCCTTACGAAAGAGTTCGTCCAGGGAAGTACTGCCACCTTACCTATTTCTGTCGCCAAGCAGCAAATTAAACATTCTATGTTCCGGTTTTGAAGGGTAAGGGTGCTGGTAAAGAAACAGGCACACGGGACTTGTCAACTTATGTCTCAGGGTGACGGATTGAGTAACAGTGCCCTTAAGATCTTTGCGATTTAAAGCTCTGCAACTGTTATGGATAGGCGTGGGCAAACGACTTGTTCGTCCCGCCACTTCGTATCATAAAAAAAGTAATTATTGTTATGAACGTTATTTTTTTTAATACAGGGTACCGTGTTCCCGCGCCGCGGCTTTCCCCTGGACAATCTGATCAAGAAGACCCAGTCATCCTCAACTCCTCAAGTGAACGCCAAAGTCGTGCCCTGGGACGACTGTTTTACAATAATCAAAGAATTGCTACCCGGAAAAACTAAAATAGAATGTTAGTTGTTATAAAATTATACTTCTTTATTTGAAAGGTATCTACGGTTTAAGGCTTCTTCAATGCTTTTCTGTATCCACAGTCTCCAGTTCACTCTTAGTGCAACAGAACCCCAATTCTGATTTTTCTTGAAACCTCTGTCATCCTTTGAGACTCCACTAAGATGATATTGCAATTATGATAATATTTATTATTCTGCTAAAGTCTAGTTGCAATTACATTTGAATATTAATAGAGTGTCAGTGGAATGACAGAGATGGCATTAATTCATTCACTAACGGTCGATGTGGCCTTAGTAAAACCACCATTGGTAATTTTAATGTTAGTATTCTGAAACTAATTTTGGTGGCAATTTTTATTATTTAAATATTCTAAAATATCATCATGAAGCATTATTTAATATTCGAGTGTAGTAACTTGAAATCATCCAGTATCTTGAAATGCAGCCAGGAAACTTGGCATACTTTCCAAGGTGAGGCGTTACGTCACATCGGGACAGCCCCATATCTTTCTACATTCGTTTTGATTATAGTGACCCTCCCTACCATTACTATCTAAGTCAGGTTCTAATCGCAGATTAGCCCGTTCGCACGGACTTCATCCGGTACTCAGAAGGCTAATGCTTTAGGTGAGCCGCCCCGGTTGCAAGTACAGCACCCTCCTTATTTTCCAAATAGGTATCGGAGCAGTAGGCAAGCTTACTTCCCGTCGCGCTAAGCGACTAACGGTTTCCCACCAGGATAGTTGCTTCAGTTGTAACAAGCACAAGTCCGGTCGTGCTAAATACCAACTGGTCACCATAGATTCAATCTACTAGCATGCCAAGAGGCTTATAGGTGACTCGGATTTAGTAGAGGGGAAGTGCAGAACCTTGAACATCATCGTAAAATTGCATGATTTGATTCCGCTTTCCTCTTTCCATCAGGGGAGACTAGACGTGAGTTGGTGTTCCGCCCCTAAGTTGTGGATATTCCCAGGATTCGCACATTTATATGGCGAGCGGCTAGGGAGTGGAATTCCCTGCCTGCGTACTGTTCCCCGAATGCTATAACTTGGACACTTTCAAGGCGAGAGTGAATAGGCATTATTTAGGTGTGCATGCTACATAGTCAACTTCATCGACACTTTCCATCAGGTGAGATGGAGGTCAAATGCGCACTTATTTGTGTATAAAAAAAAAAGATTTAATATTTCACGATTACATACTCTAATATTTAAATAATAAAAATTGCCACCAAAATTAGATAGAGGAAACTAACCTGGTATTACCCTGGAAATTACTATGCCTATTTTTTATAATTCGAAAGGCTCAATTATAAGTAACATCAGATGACTAGATGAGACAACCAATGTACTTTTAGAAATGTATCTGTGAAGCAATATAGCGTATGTATACTTTGTCATTTTTAAGACGGAGTAAAATGACAAGCGGGCAACACTATTGACAAATGAACTGTCATTTTACTCCGTCTCCAAAAAAGACGTACCTACTATACAATATTTAAAGAACTTTTCTTTCGTGTAGCATAGCAATGGGGGAACCTGTATACAGGTGTAAACAATTTTTTTAGTAAAACATTTCCTTGTGAACACGTTAACTAAAGTACCGGCACGCTATGATGGCCGTTTTGATGTTTGTCCGCTCATCAAGTTTCGTATTAATTCATAACTACGTTGAAGGAGCTAATTGTTGTCAACAGTGACGTGCAGTCAAATTTATGGAATGTATAATTTTACGACATAACTCGGCATTTTATTTTTCGAAATCCGAAGTTTTTAAAAATGAAATCTATTACGGGTGTCACTTATGGGATCGCTGACCAGCGCAACTTCTATCTCAAACTCAAGCTCAATGCAAAACAAACCAGTATCGAATTGACGATATATTAAGTAAACATTTTTATTTTCGCTTTATTAAAACTTTTTAATCAGCTACCCCTTGCAATACTAGTTATAAATTTTAAAAGTTATAGATGCGACTCGCATTTGATTATATTTTTTTCGATAATGAATTGAGATTTGACCTCACTATTGTAATCTGTCAAAACCGCCACCATAGCCGGTACTGTAGCTGAGATAATGCCGTTTTCCTTGTACCCTATATAAGATCTCAAAAGCCATATCGCACTTGACAACTAACATATTATTATTTCAAAATTTCATTATATTTAGTAATTTCTCTCCAAAATTTCACGATATTAATGTGTCATTCATACACGATTTAATTTCAATGTGACAGCCATTTTGAGATAATACTAGGTTAGTTGTCATGTGCGATATAATAGTTAAATTATGATAGTAATACTGTAGGAAATTCAAAATAGCCGATTAATTTTTTTCAACGAAGCATGACATAGAGGTGTGATGGAGCTTTAAATATTGTACGTGTCCATCCAGAAGGTAAAGGTAAGTATAGTAGAATTTTAATAAATAAACAATTTGTTAGCCGTGTTAATAAATAGTTAAGGTATCGAGATCAGCCTTAATGGCTTGTTTACACCTCGCTTATTCACTAGAGGAAATAATAGCTATTTGTTATAGGGTCATTTGTAATAGGCTGCAAATTTGTTATTTGACGCGAGTGCTAGCGGTTCAAAAATAGAATCGAGCGTAGCGAGTATCGCAAAACAACTTTGCTGCCGAGTGAAACACACCTTTCACCTCACTATAGCGAGGAAATTTTTAATTAAAATAATTTGACAAACACAATTAGTAAAAACGCTTCTGCGCGCAGATTTCTAATGAGAAAGGAAACCTTTCCGAGCTAGTGAGGTGAAAACTATCATGTCGCACCTATACCATGAAAATGACCTAATTCAAAATTCGTAAAACGGCTTTAACAATAATTGTTCATAAGGTTGTTAATTTAGAACCGCAGACTCTCTGATCTTGAGATGAAATTTTGACTACTCTCAAATGACGCTTGAACATTGTGATATGTCACAGGTACTTGAATGATACTTATAAATATAACTTAAAAAGGAATAATACCTTTACCTACGGCTACACTACGTTTTTTTTATTGCTAAAATGCCCCAGTCAGTCAGTAAACATGGCATAAATGTTAAAAACAGCGTTGATATCAGTTTTAACTGTCAGCCGACATGTTTACCAGTGAATGGTGTCCTTAATGGTGGCAAGTTACGCACATGAAATCAATTATTGTTGTAACTCAAAATTATGGAATCAACACAATTTGAAAATTAAAAAAAAACAAACTTTTTGCGAATGATGTTATTATTTTTATTTATACATAATTCTTAATTATCCATTTATATATAAACAGGCAGTATATTTGAAAGTGAGATATAGTACATCATGTTACAACTTAACATAGACTAAAATAAAATTAGGATATGAGATAGAACAAAAAATAAATCAACAAATTTGTTTTGGAGTGTACATAGGAATAAACTGATTCCCTTTACGCTTGATTTCGAGTGCATTGGGAATACTACCAAGCGAGCGCCGAGTGAGACAGCAACAATAACAATGATTTCACATTTCTTTTATTTTTACAAAACTTTTTTTATGCCATTCGATCCAATCTCTGGTAAGGATCAATAGTCTCTATGGGACAATCTGAGGTAAGAGTACTATAATGTCAGAAATCGCAAAAAAACTTACCATATTTTTTGACAACTAACATAGTATTATCTCAAAAATTGCGTTATGCTATATTTTATCTCAAAATTGCGTTATATTAATCATTTATCTCCAAAATTTCGCTATATTGATGTGTCCATTCATATGCGATTTAATTTCAAAGTGACCAGACAACAATGTCGCTTTGTAACCAAACAGGTAATATTGAGATAATGCTATGTTAGTTGTCATGTGCGATACATATATACAGAGTGTGTAATACAATGTACCTAATTTCACTTCAGACCTATGTAATTACTGTATTCTAGCAAATAAACGTATGCAATTTTATTTAGTATAGTAAAATTACAGGTTTTTTTTCACATTTAGCGGGTTCGAGTCCCGGTACAGACAGGCGATTATTTAAAAATCTTTGAATGCAGTTTGAACTGTTTTTAAAATTAAAATGTAGTCTTCTTTCAGTAAAACTTTATATCTACGGAATTTAAGTACAGTACTTTACTTTCCACCGCATGGCATAGCCGTGTGACGCCTTTTTCATTCGTCTTTTTTTTTCAAATAGTGTTTTCTCAATTCGACAATTTTGAGTTTCGTGTGCGATATTTGAATAACGCCATCTTGCGGGAGTTTTAAGAACTAGTTTCTTTTACACAAACACCATCGGTGTCCAAAAGTAATTTGTCCACTGTAAATTCTTATGACATGCTTTAGAATAATTACATTCAATTATAAATTACTAATTAAATTAGAACAAAAGTCCAGTGTTTATTTTTTATTTAAATACAGGCTGTACATTTGAAAGTGAGACATATTCATATATGTCATAGCAAATCATGTTACAACTTAACATAGACTAAAATAAGATTTGGATATGGGATAGAACAAAAAATAAATCAACAAATGTGTTTTGATGTGTACATAAGAATGAACCGATTCCCTTTACGCTTGATATTGAGTGCAATGGGAATACTACCAAGCGAGCGCCGAGTGAGACAGCAACAATAACAATGATTTCACATCTCCCTTCCTACTTAGAACCGACAAAGCACCTCATTTCCCTAGAAAATAAAAACCACAAACTAAACTAAGTTGTTCACCTACGCATATTTATTTTATGATGAAAAAAGCTGTTATCGAAATGATTACGTTTTAGTTTATGCTAATTATTTTTTACTTCTGAATTATCGTCGAAATGTTTTACGTACTAAAAAAAGATAACTAGTTATAATTTAATAAGAATTGAGGTTTTTTAGAGTAGTTAAAAAAGTGAAATCAAATTACTTACAATGATTTATTTTTTAGTTATTTACAGTTTATTTACACTTACGCGATACGGAGCTGGTGTTCAAAACGTCCACCGTTTTCCACAATGCATAGTCTAGCACGTCGTAGTAAATTTTGTTGTAAATTGTTCAACACAAACACATTTTGTCTCACAGTATAAAATGCTGAGATAATCCTCTCATGCAAGACTTCGACTGTTCCCTTCCGCGTAAACTCCGATTTGGGAACATTTCAATAGCTCGCCTCACACTATCACCAGTTATTGCGTAAAGTAGCACCATCTCAGTCAATTCGACGTTAGAATAAATATCCATTTTGCGCGGGCGAGGGGCGCGTTCTCCGGGGTGCAGCCATCGGGCAGCGGAAGTACAATAAACGTGTATAATGTACGTGTCTTCGCTAGGCCAAGGTCGCGCGTGCACCGTCTCTCCAATTTTCAGATGCACCCGCGCCCCCACTCCCGCTCGCCGTTGCGTCGGAGCAATAATAGTGATGTGCATAGATTTCGGTAACTAATGTTGTTCACAAGTAGTAGTCGATAAAAAAAGAATTGTAAACTTTTCAAGTTCAGTACTTCATTATTTCTTTGGGTTCAGAATCAGAAATATAACGCACTCTATAAGTACGTCCCACTTTCAAATATACAGCCTGTATAATATTTTTTTAATGTAAACTATGACTATTTATTTGTGATGAAATAAAATGTTTACCACTTTTTTTTCGTTTTGTTTAACGGTGAAACCTTGGGTCCTATTACGCTCTGAGATCACTCTAGATTGAAAATCAACATCATCAGCTTACGCGCATCCAGCGCCGGACATAAGCCACCCTCCGAGCACGCCAACTCTCTCTGAACTAATCTCTAAGTCCGTCAACGAAAGCTGTGAAAATTTGGTTGTCACGAATACGAAACAAAAAAACAATTAGTACTTTTTAAATGTTTGTTCAAAACTAAACAGTAGGCTCTCGAGGATATATTATATTATCCTTTTGGTCCTACCAGTAGGAGCATGAGGAAACGGCCTGTTTAACAGAGTTTAAAAAAGGAGGTTCTCAATTCCATATTCAATTTGATATATTTTTTTGTGTGTTTTACTCGATTATTTCGGCATACAAATTTCGATGATTCTGTTTTTGTTGGAAAGAGGTGCCTTAGTATTGGTCCCGTTTTTGAAGAAAATAACTTTTAAGGGTGACCAACTAGAGAAATGAATCCAGTTTCGCGCATTTTTCTCTAACCGATTTCAATTCTTCGCGGGAGTTTCAACAGCATCCTGTGTGTTCACGCAGATCGGTGGGACTCATTATATTTATGTGAAATTACTCCACTAGTTTGTTATAATTATTAATACAAAGATCGAACGGCTAAAAAAGTCTGTGCAAAACCAAAAACAAAGATACGACTCAAGCATATAAAAAAATTCGTGAGGTCCGCTGGTTCGTTCCGTTGCCTAGTTGGTATAGCGTCTGGCACGGTATGCTAGAAGACGTCGGTTCGAAAGGAATTTTCTCTGAGTGTTCGATCTTCGTATTAATAATTATTAACACTAATACTAGATCATAAGTTATTTTGTTTACTAACACTATATTATGGACTTTTATCTGATATGTTTTGAATTGTATAATTATAACTTTTTTATATAAAAAAACGGTCTCAAAAGTTCGTGGAATTACATCTATTTGCCAAGTTTTATTGACATTGGTTACCGGAAATGCGCGAAACTGGATTCATCCCTTAATTTGCCGCCCTTAACGGCAGGATATTTTCTTCAAAATTAAATGGGACCACTATGGAGGTACCCCCTTTCCAACAAAAAAAAAGAATCATGAAAATCGGTTCACAAATACCGGAGTTATCGCGTAACATACATTCAAAAAAGAAAAAAACAGTCGAATTGAAAACCTCCTTTTCTAAGTCGGTTAAAAATTAACAATCAATTACCGGAAAGTGCGCGAAACAGAATTCTTCCCCAAGTTTGCCACCCTTAGAGGTGAAATATTTTCTTCAAATTAAATGAGACCAATACTGAGGCAAGTACCCTCATTCCAAAAAAGAATCATCAAAAAAAAATACAGTCTAATTGAGAACCTCCTCCTTACTTGAAGTCGGTTAAAAAAGAACACTTACTCCATTATTCAACTGTCTCGGTGCCCGAACGGTTACCATGCCGGACTGCCACGCAGAGGTCCCAAATTCGATTCCCGGGCCGGGAGAAATATTTGTATGGCCTACATTTATTTCTCTCGTGAGTTTGGGTGTAATTTGTGTTTGTCTTTTTTCTTCCCTAGTGCGGGGCTGTGTTGAGTGTGTGCGTTATTATTATTATTATTGTAATTACTAAAGATTATTAGGAAACTCCAGGATGCCGTCAGCAAAGGCAACTCGGAAAAAATGGGCACCAATAAAAGTCAAAACTGGTAAAAAAATCTATTCTTTTCGTTTATTATAATTATTAATTTAAATTAAAGGAAATAAATAAAACCTTTATATACATGTATACATAAGTGATAATACGTTACAACGCCATATTACAGCAACAAAGCTTAAATAATTCTTAACACATTGTACTAGGGTCCAAAATATCATAGCATAAACAATGGAGGGAAATACAGTCAAGAACAAAAACTTAAAAATAAAACAACCTACAATTTCTACTAACTGCCTCTGTGGACGACCATGCTGGTCTACCACGTACAGGTCCTGGGTTCGATTCCCGAGCCTTGAGAAATATTTGTACGGTCTACATTTAATTTTGAGCGTGAGTTTGGGTGCAATTTCTAGTTGACTACGTGTGTGTCCATTGCAACCGCGACATAGGGTTTCCCCAGTGCGACGCTAAAAAAAAAATGTAATTAAGTACAATTATTTGGAAGTAGTTAAGAAACCAGATACAAAGATCCGACAACAGAGTAATTACAACATAGAGAAATTCGCGAGGTCCGCTGGTTCGTTCCGTGGCATAGTTCGCCTAGCGTCTGGCACGGTTTGCTAGAAGCCGGTGGTTCTAATCCAGACGGGTCGAAGGAATTTTTTCTAAGTGTTAGATGTTTGTATTAATAATACATGTAGTTGAAACACTAATTCGTTAACGCCGCATTTTCTTTGTTTTGTTACCGACTGATTTCAAAAATTATCAAGATGTGTTCACACAAAAAAATTTCGTCGACTCAGTGGGATTTCTGCCGTCCACCAACTAAAACGTGGCTATGTGACAAATCGGTGCCTTAGTTTCTCAAACTTGTATCTTATAAAGTGATTATTCAGAAGATGGTTTATTTTAAATTTCTTATCAAGAGTGTTAATTTAGATCCATTACTCTAAGAATAGGTAAAGGCCAGTGCGTGAATATGAAGGGAATGCGATGTGAAATAGCCTGCAACATTTGTATATCTAATTGAGAACTAATAACTAGTCTAATTGAGAACCTCCTCCTTACTTGAAGTCGGTTAAAAAGGAACACATACTCTATTATTCAACTGCCTCCGTGGCCGAACGGTTACCATGCCGGACTGCCACGCAGAGGTTCCAGGTTCGATTCCCGGGCCGGGAGAAATGTTTGTATGGCCTGCATTTATTTCTCTCGTGAGTTTGGGTGTCACTTGTGGTTGTCTATGTATGTGTCCATGGCACCCGCGTCACAGGATTTCCCTAGTGCGGGGCTATGTTGAGTGTGTGCGTTATTATATTATTATTATTATTATATACAATCAATTTTTTGCATTTGGTGACTTTGTGCTTTATGATACGAGTTTGAGAAAGTAAGGCCACGAAACGGTCAAATATCCGTTGCACACAGGAAAATATAGATTACAAAATTCTGTTTTAAAAACAGTTAAAATCCATGTTCGACTTATCGGAACTTACTCTGAGTTATGGTTTTTTAAGATATTAATTAAATGTTTATCGAATTGATATTCAATTATTTTTTGTGAAATTACTCCACTAGTTTGTTATAATTATTAATACAAAGATCGAACACTCAGAAAAAATTCCTTCGATCCGGTCGGATTCGAACCGACATCTTCTTGCATACCGTGCCAGACGCTATACCAACTAAGCCATGTATTAATAATTATAACAAACTAGTGGAGTAATTTCACAAAAAATAATTGAATATCAATTCAATAAACATTTAATTAATACAGTGAATAGCGACATCTCTCGCCAGGACTGGTAGCTGTAAAGGTACTAACTGGGTGATAAATCTGTCAAAGATTTCTCATAGATGGCGCTACGACTAAAAAGTTGTTGAAAGACCAAGTACAAAGACACGACGCAAGCACATAGAAAAATTCGTGAGGTCCGTTGGTTCGTTCCGTGGCTTAGTTGGTATAGCGTCTGGCACGGTATGCAAGAAGACGTCGGTTCGAATCCGACCGGATCGAAGGAATTTTTTCTGAGTGTTCGATCTTTGTATTAATAATTATTTTTAAGATATCTCAAAAAATTTTTTTGTCAATTAGACTCATTGACTGTAAGCCAATAATTAGACTCTTTTTAGTTTTCGGCAGATTTGAACCCACGACCATGCTGCACCGTAACATTGCACGAAATTCTCCTATGTGTTTTTATTATAGACCTTTGTACTGACTTTCGGCATTCGTCGCCGCTAGTGACATCTAGTGAAAGAGTTTTGAATAACCTTCACATCGCAACCGATAGCTTTACAGGTATCACAACTGACGCAGATATCGCTTTTCTATCAACTATATTCATTGAGATTTTTTATTAAATAACTTCACTAGTTTTGTTAAGCTTATGAATACAACCTATAACTAAGTCGAATTTACTTTGTCCGACATAACGTTTGTTCCAATTTTCATTACCTGTAAAACAGAATTATAACGAAACCGTTGTTCTTTCAGGATATGTTGGATGTTTATCGCAAAGACACGATTAGGGTAGGTTAAGTTAGGTATAAAAGAAAAAACATTTTTCTTTTAAAACTTAATTTTCGAGGTTATGAAAATTCGATCAAACGTTATTTCTGAAAAATGTCATTTCGGATTTCTGATAGGTAACCGCCATGGGGAGGATTATCACACATATTCTGCCATGCTACGGCCACTGGTGGATTTATTTAACAAAAATCTCAATAAATATCAAGATATTTATTTTTTTAGATAACTATCCGATATATGTGTATCCGTTAATTATCCATACTGATACATCGTTTAGTCTTATTAATTTTTGATTAAAATAACAACCAGCGAGAAATCTTAATAAACATGGAGAAAATTCTCATAGGAAACGATTTGGCTTGTGACTTGTTTTGAGAATGACGTCTCAGATAAAAATCTTTTGAAAAATATTCCTATGTTGTTTGAATGTGTTATTTATATGGCGTTGTAGATTTGCAATATTATGAAATGCTTTATTTAAATTATTAAAAAAGATTACAAGTTACATAAATTTTGTTCTGGACATTGTGCTTCTCCGCAATATTTTTGATTAGACGTGGTGGCATATTGCAAAAGTGTACGTCTCTAAATGTTCAAAGTTCGTATCGCAAAAGATCAATTTTAAATAAATAAAAACTTATTAACATAATATCACGTCTGTATCGCGCTGAGAAGGACGAATACTTTTCTAAAATATACTCATGGACAAAAAAAAGGTTAAAAAAATATTTTTTTATTATGATAAGGTTCATATGAACCACTGACAACTCATATTCAAAAGAATTTATCTTTAGTATTTTTTTTTTTCAAATTAAATATTTTGGGTCCCAAATCTGCTAAAATCGTATCAGTTGTGTGTCGATTCAATGGCGAGTCTATGACACGTGTCGATTGAATAGTCTACTAATATTATGTATACACTTCCGGACAATAATTCGAGCCCGGGATTATATTTAATGTGAAGACTATATTGCTGATAAACATTATACATGCATAGTAATTTCCATGGTAGTTTTGGTAAAGCAACATCATAGAGTACATAACTAAAAATAGAGGCGAAATAAGGGCAATCCCTCCCTGGCAGCTCATCAGGCAATTGGGCCTTATATCACTTTTAAATATCAACTCTCGTTTGCGCTGAAATAAAAAATTGGAAAGCCGAAATAGTACGGCGCTAAAAACTGACCATGTCTCCGTATATTCCAAAAATATTCTGTATTTTTTTTATTTCTGTATGGAAAAAAGAGCAAAACATCTAATAACAAAACAAACGGAATCACATTACATTGGTAATTAAATATGTATTTTTTCAATTATCGTCCATTATAGCAAGACTCAAGTTAAACTGGTCGACTTGAAGTGAAACAATTGACGACAGTTGTTTCGAATTCGGGCTGGCCAATCAGAGCGCAGTTGTCACCGTAATGATTTGGCAGAATAGTTTCCAAACAAATTAAATGCCATTTCGTCTCTATTTCTGGTTATATACTCGATAGATTTAATGAATGAATGCCATCTCTGCCGTTCCACTGACACCTTATCGAGCCTCAACAGCCATTGCAACTAGATTTTAGCAGAATAACAAATATTGTCATAAATTAAAAATTATCTCAGTGGAGTCCCAATGGATTTAAAATGACCAGTGGTTTTAAGGAAAAGCAGAATTGGGGCGCTGATGTATATATGGCCAGTGCTTTATATGACATTATAATAAATATACTGTATTTCTTGAAAGTGATGATAAGATTTTTTTATCAGATGTGATAAAATATAGATATGGAAACATCTATACTTCACAATATATTTATAAAATAGGGTAACTAATCACAAACTCGAATAATTTTTTTCCGAAATAACGTTTGTTTGAATTTTCGTTACCCCGAAAACCGAATTATAACGAAACCGTTGTTCTTTCAGGATATGTCGGATGTTTATCGCAAAGGCACGATTAGGTTCGGTTAAGTTTAAAAGAAAAACGTTATCCTCTCAAAATTACTTTCGAGGTTATGAAAATTCAAGCAAACGTTATTTCTGAAAAATGTCGTTTCGGATTCTGATAAGTAACCATTAAATAATCATCATTTCCACTCTTTGAAAGTGTTATTAAGATTTTTACCAGTATCATATATTTTCATATTTTTATTGCACTTTAAAGTGTGAAAGTGATGACAAGATTTATTATTAAAGCGTCCTAACTTTCTTTTTATATCCAATTGCATGCCTATAACCAAGGAAAAATCTCAGATAGTGCAGAAAACATAATTAACGACTATGATATGAATTACCATATAATCAAATTTATTACATTTCATTAATTTATTGTATTACAATTATTTTTAATAATAAAAAGGATATACATTTTTATTGCTTTGGGTACTACAAGGTAACAAGTGAGATTTCTTTTTATATAAAGGGTGCTACGGAAAATGCGTCAACGTTTAAATAATTAGCAGTAAAGCTCCTTGTGAATACGTTCCGGTTTTGAAGAGTAGGGGTGTTGGTGAAATTACAGGCACATGGGACTTATCAAAGTGACCGGCGCAGTGGCAGCGCCCCTCAAATATTTTTTCGATTTAAAGCTCTAAGTGGCACTGCAACTGCAGTGGACAGGCGTGTCATTTACCACCAGGTGGACGAATTGTTCTTCTCGTCACTTAGTATTAAAAAAATGTTAAGTTGTAAAATTTGAAGTTGCGTTTTTCTCAATTGAGTTCATAACACGATTATGTGTTGCATTTTCTGTAACACCTTGTATATGATTTTAAATTAATAATTTATATGTATTACATCTAATCGCATTTAATATTAGCTAGCTTTCTTATTGTCAGAGATATTTGATATATTTTTTTTAAGTAATAGCATTGGACCAATAACCCAAAGGCCAGCTAACCGTGATACATGCAAAACAGCGTAGTCGTGTATTTAGTATCTATTGCTAAGTAAATAAATTCTTTTCTTTAGTAGCAAGTAAATTTTCCTCCACAAATTTGTAACAATTTAAATGAAATAATAGTAGTGTGTGTAGGAAAATTTGTAGAGGCTGGAGCCTAAACTAGGATACTCTATGTTTTAGGTCACGAGGCCCTCCGAATTTCTGATCAATAAATCAATAAGGGTATGGAAACAAATTATATAATAAAAAAGAAGAGACAGGAAAAAAAATTAAATTGTGAAAGTGCGTTTAACTTGGTTAATTTTTTCTAATAAAAAACGTATAATTATTCAGTGTAGTGTGGAGATTAGCAAGCCTCTTGAATTATTGGTTCATGGTAATAGTAATTTGTTGCGTACATTTACACACCGTAGGAGTCGATAATAGGGATGGGTATCGATTAATCGGAATAATCGATGTTTTCGTGGAATAAATGACACATGGTTCGATTAATCGGATAATCGATGATTTCATACCGATTTTTACTAAAAAAAAAAATAAACTATATTTCATTAAAATATCGTATTATAAACATGTAAAAATTTGGAAAAAAAAAACATTTTATTTAGTTGATTTTTGAAAAATGAGACTTGCGCGCAATACCGTGGTACCAGAAAGATGGTTTACAATAAGCTAATCATAAAGTCTGTCTTCACCGCCTTTGAAAAATGTATGATTAGAAATAAGGCGGGAAATTAGGGTTGTGTTACGAGGTTCCTATGCATGCCGCCTGAGCCGCCACCTGTGTTTTCGAGGTTATTCTACAAACCCTGGGACTATTAGCTTATACTTAATGGAGTATTGTCTAGCTCTCTCTGTACCTACTTAGTTTTTTTAACTTTAGAAATCAGGTAAACAAAGAAGCAGGGTTTGTAAACAGTAAGAGAAAAAGTGACGTCATAAAATTTGACTTATACAGCTAAAAATTCACCAACAAGAATATGAAGTAATGCGACACATTGAAATATTTATATTTTGTCGATGCATCGATTTTTTAAGCACCGATTAATCGGTATATCGACTGTTTTGTCAAAAAAAATTCGATGATTCGTTGGTCGATACCTATCCTTAGTCGATATTACCTCAGCACGAATTGTAATTTATCCCGTACTAATAAGGTTCATTCTGCTTGGGTCGAGTGGCAGGGACACTGGCTTTATTTCAGAATTTGAATTTGAAAAATGTATATACTACATGTGTTCTATTTACTTCAGTAGATATAAAAAAAATCATTAGTATATGTAAGTTACCTATTGAATATAGCGGTTTCTTGTAAAATATCGAGGTAAGTTTGTTATTTTTTTTCTATAGTAAAAATATATTGGTAATATATATTCAAAGAGATTGATTCAACGCTTTCACTGTTTCGGAACCAACCAAAGCAATTTGAGGTGGTATAGACACTTAATAATTACACATAATTTGTTTTATGTAGTCCGCATTTTTTTCGTGACTTTGTGATAAAGGCCCTTTTGACGTATGATCGCATGTGGCATTATTGTAAGAAAGGAACGCAATCTGTAAGTTTTTCAACTATAATAATCAAAGAACATTGTGAGGTTAATTTACACCCTATCTAGACAAATGTACGCAACAAAAACAGACTACATTAAAACCGAGTATGCGTTTCAGCGCGCGCAAAATTGAACGGAAACTTTATGCAGATACGGCTGAATTTACAATGCACTGAAACTGAAAATAAAAAACATTGCAAATTGAAAAGTATCTTTGTGTCCCGTTTTGCGTGCACCGGAACGCCTGCAACTGGGTGCCCGACAAAAACCTAATCGAAATAAATAATTATACACAGTTATTCGTATAATATTAACAATCTCCCTGGACTATATTAGTAATATCATAAACAACATCTTTTGTTCTACGATGTTTTAAAAAACATAATAAATTTACCAAAAATAGATTTAAAGTTTTTGTTGTTCTATCTGACACACTTTAGATATGTATTAGGTTGTAGGCAAGTTCAAACGTGCAAGCGTCCTCCACGATGACCCCCACCCCCGCTTTCATGCGTTTTGCAATTTCTTTTGTTACCGCACAGAGTTTACACCGTTTAGAGCGGTCTATTTTTTTAAAGTTGTTGTTTATCATGTCAATAATGTTTTTTTTTATAGTCCTGTGAGGTTGTTTAGTACTTTAAAAATAATCCTGTATAAAAGTTAAATTATTTTAAGTTCAAATTTATAAACGTTTGAGATTCGAATAAAGTTTGTTTTCTTATTAAATGTGACCTGACCTTTTAAAGTAGTCCACGCCTTAGGTATAGAGGCGGAGAGGAGGGAGCAACGTTGAATCGAGACAGATTCCCGGTATGGGAGCCCCAATCTCTGTCCTTCAATAGGGACCTTTGACTATTCAGGTTCAGTTGACTTCGACCTTTTATTCGAGGTCAATCCTTTATTTCTAAACAATAAATTAAAACTCTCGTAATACACTGAAAAACAAAGAGTCGTAGAATCATGACGACAGATCTACTTCAGAAAAATCGTGTAAAGGATCAAGTAACGATTTTTGTTCAAATAACGATTTGTCAATATCATTTTCTGTATTATTCGATGCATTATCACCATTTTGATACTCGACCTCATTCCCCTGGGCTTTTATGTCATTCTCCTGGTTTATAATGTCAATCACAGGGCTTAAAGTGTCAGTTTCCTTGTTATTTATGCCAATGCCACTGCTTACACTCTCAATGTCGTTGTGTGTGTTATTAACTTCTATATCAATACAATTGCCCTGGGGTTTAATGTTAGTCCCCTGGCTGAAGTTGTCATTCGCCTGGCTGAAATTGTCAGTCCCCTGACTCAAGACATGTTGTGCCTTAGTGCAATTTTTGTCTTGTTCCAATTTAAATTCAAGGTCAGATTCACAGTAATTATCAATATCGTCAAAGTCTCTTTCAGTTTCTGTAGGAGTAAGAATGTCAGGGCGACATTTTGACGGTGACAAGTTTTGCACTGCAGTTCTTGAGACAGTTTTAAATAACTGTTCTGCGTCAGCCTCTGTTGCTAGCTTTAATGCGTGCTCCCAGCCCAATAGGGCCTGGGTGTGGATGGCAACTTGTCTGTCAGCCATTTCTAATAGCAGGGATTTTATTTCTGAATGCGTTTTTGGTGTCCAATCGGATAGTTCCGATCGTAGAGCCTCTGATGCTTGTTCTAGCCTATAAAAAAGTTTGGACTTCAAAATTGATATGAACAAACACGCTGAAAAATTCCTTCGATTTGAATGGACTCGAACCGGTGACTGGTATCATGACTGTGGCATCACAGTACATGTACTCAAATATTATGTATACCCATAAAAATATACATCATTTCATTAAGAAAGAAGATACCCATAATATTAACCTTAGAACTACGTCCAAACTCATGTTACCACGATTTCGTTTAACTAAGGTAAACGATTCTTTTGTGGGAACTGTATAAATTTTTACAATAAGATTTCGGAGAATATATTAACATTATCATTTCCTACTTACATTAAAAGTATTTTAATTGTAAAATCATATTACACAATTGAAGAGCATGTGTTAGATAAAAATGTATGGAAAGACAAAATGAGTCTGGATTCCACAGAAATATGATTCAAAGTGTATTTAAGTTTATTTGAAAAGAGCAATCCCTATAGTTTTTTTGCTTGTTCTTCTCAGGGATGTCAGCACAGTGAACGAGCAGTAGCTTAAAAAATTAAGTATAAAAATTTTACTTGTGGAATAAATTATTATAAACTCGTCCCATAGCTCAGTTGGGAGAGCGGTACCCCCGGTTTGGCAAACAGTCGTTGGTTCGACTCCACCCGGATCGAAGGAGTTTGTTCGATATTTATATTAATATATATATATATATATAATAATCATTAAATTAAATAAATATTGAATGTCATGGTTTCAATAATATCTTCACAATGCATTAACAACTTTTTCAACCAGTATCGCTTTAGATGCTTGCCCCAGGATGAAAATTCTGATGTATAAATACGTTTTTAAAAATAAATAATAAAATAAAAAGGTATTTATATCTCCACAAAACGTAAGGAACACAATACTTAAAAAACGAATAGAAAAAAAAAACAATTGAGTGATGTGGACACAAAGGTTGAAGACTTAGCATTGTTGATTTTCAGTCTAGCTAGTTGTTCGCTTGCTGCACCAAGCTAATATGCGGAGTGTTCACCAAGTAATAACCTACCTTTAGTAATAACTAGTAATAAGTTTAAATTTAATGGCTTTCTTATTTGCATAATGCTTTTAGACTTTTAGTTTTATGATCAAATTTTAAGTCCCAAGAACTTGGTGAGTTTTACATGTTGTTCGTAAGAACACATGCTTTAGCTGCAGTTGCATATGCAAAATTTCTTTACAGTACTTTGGTTCAAAGCTGAAAACTAAGAATTAGTGTTAAATTTTAAGACTTCTTATAGATTTTAGTGACGGGGCAGAATACGGTATAGTTTAATAGAAACAAACGAAAATAATTCGGGAAATCTGACAATTTGGAAGCGCTATCGCACTAACCTGTTGTGGAGTTCGTCTGTATTGTTTCCGGCGACGTGTGCGGCTGAAATAAAATTAATTCAATTTAAAGTTAATAATTATTAAGGATATTATGAGCTGTAAAGATTCTTGTAGAAGAGTGTCTCCGGAGAGGTACAGCTACCAGGTCTATTTTTGCCGCCAAGCAACAACGCGAATAATAATCTTAGTATAGAGTACTAAAAAAACTGACCTCAAATGTACGTGGAATTACGTCTATTTGCTAAGTTTTATGAATATTGCGAGAAAAACGCCTTGAATTGGAGAAATAGCAAAATCAATCATTAATATAATTGCTCCTAAGTAAAATTTAGGCGCTATTTATAAAAATGAATCTCCAAGTGCGAACACTTAGACTTACACAAACTTAGAGGTGGATGATTTCCTTCAAAAT
>NW_020653521.1:406226-524557 GCF_003589595.1 Hyposmocoma kahamanoa | reverse complement strand
ATTATGTTACCTGCAGGTAGATTCAGAACCATACGATAACTCTGTTGTCGACCGATTCGATTAGATATCGTGCGATTTATTTTTATTCACAATAACCGAACTTCTCGACCGGCAAAGGTTACTTACGTTTTCAGAACACTGTTATCGAATGAAAGTTACCGAACGCCCTATTGTTTACAAAGCAAGAATGTAATATGGAAATCTTTTATTATTTTAAATAAAATCTGGATTTTGTTCAATTTTATTAATTTATTTTAATGGGAGACTAATGCATTCCTATATTTTAGACCTTTAAAGTCTTAAAAATATATATTTTATTTTTTATTTTATTCAATGAACAAAGTTTCAACAGCATTCTTAAACTTATTTGACAAATGTGTTTAAGCAGTAAAAAAGTCAATTACAGAAACTCACTATGTATACAAAATATGTGATATTATTTTTATAACATTGGGTAGAAAAATTAATTTAAATAGGTACAATAAAAACTGAGTTCATAACTAACTGTAAATTACTGATATCAATTGTCGTGTATAGGTCTGTGTAAGTATATGTGATGGAGCGTGAGTGTCTAGTTCGCCTCCCCCTATTTCCTCAGAGAATGTGCTAGGCAGGTAAAACTAACAAAGAAAGAAACTGCTCGCATCGTTAGTGCTTGCAACTCGGCTTACATGGCGCACGAAATCGACGCCGAAAAAGAATTTCATTTTTCTTATAATCTATATTCGCCGACTAACTCCGTAAACGTTGTTGGATAACGATATCGGAAAGCGCCTTTCGATTCGAGAACGATATGCAATCGAACGTTTCGGTTAAGATATCGAAGAGTTCTGAATCGGGGTCCAGATCCCTTAACCGACCATTTGGTTCTGAGTAACCTGTGAGCCGTAACAACTCAACATGTTTCGAAATAGGGTTGTTGCGAATATCCGCATACGCATCTTCGATGCTGACATTAATTGCGGATGTTGGAGTCGTGACATGGCGTGGCACGCTGTAGAGTACTGCCACCTTTCCTATTTCTGACGCCAAACACAGTAATGCTGACATTACAGCATTACTGTGTTCCGGTTTTGAAGGTTAAGGATGCTGGTGAATTTACAGGCGTGTAGCTTACCATCAGGCGCATGGCTTGTTCGTCCCGTCACTTGACATAAAAAGAAAAAAATGTTGGAATAATTTTCAAACCTTCAAGAAGCAAACTGTAAGCCGAAAAAGCAACTCGATGGCGTTTTTAAAATACATACATATAATTTTGATAAAATTCCACAACGATGAAACTAGGCTAATCATTGAAATAATATTCTATTACAATACCAAAGAAAATTTAAAGCTTTTTCGAGTAGATAGATTCAGTAAGAATGTACATTTTTAAATGCATAAAATCTGCTGATGTGTTAAACAATCCGCATCAACTACAACCCTGTTTCGAAACAGTCTGCCGTCCCTAATCATGAGCGTTCATGGCAGTGACTCGACTAAAACTGCTCGTCACAGCCCTGGCAGCCCGGTCACACAGTACGGGTGCAACTACCTCGTTTGCTACATCCTTATTAAAATCATAAGTTGTTGTAGTCTCATCAAAATCGTAAGTTGCACACTACACTAACAACGTCACATTCTAAAGTCAACAGTAAAAATTATGCTTTACCCACAGTGTACCAGAAGCAATATTACATCAAGATAGTGATGTATCTGACACTGAGCTACATAAAGAAGACATTGAAGATATTATAGCAAATTATCATATTAAACAGGACAAAAAACTTGCTGAACGCCTCAAAGCATCTATAGATGAGAATCAAGACATTAACAAAGTTGAGATAGAAATTAGCCAAGTTAATGACAATCATATTAGTGGCAATAAAAACCGGGATAACCTAATTATTGATAGTAAGAATCGAAGTAGCGGTGATAAAACCCACGACGGTGGCCATGAAAACCAACAAGACTTTGTTGTTTGCGTACGTAATGACGGGAATTCAGATGCAAATGGTAAAAACCACGTTAGTGGCAATAAAAACCAAAATAATGTTATTAAATCAATTGATGGTGGTACAAATGATATCGCGAGACAGATAGAATATGAAGTTGTGGAAGTTGAATTTCAACCACCTATTGGAGATGTAAAGGAACCGCATTTTGTTGAAATTTCAGTTGGAGGAGGTGAGTTCATGTTTTTAACCGACTGCAAAAAAGGGGGTTCTCAATTCGACTGTATTTTTTTCTTGTGTGTATGTAACGCGATTTTGTATTAATAATTATAACAAACTAGTGAAGTAATTTCACAAAAAATAATTGAATATCAATTCAATAAAAATTTTCTAGAGTTCTTAGGTTTTCGCGATTGTTACTCATAGGAAATGAAACTATTTTTCCGGATTTGAATCGCGTATATTTGTTTTTTCAAACAAACCGACGTTTCGGGCCCTTTACAGGTCCCATGGTCACGGTTGACTGAGGTGGTACAGTCTTCAACCAGTTATGTCTAATATTAATGCAAACCACCCATTGACTTACAATTATATGGACGTCGGGTCCGCGCTAAAAGTGTCCGAACTTATAGGGCGTTAAAATCGTATACAGAGCGTCATTCACGCTTTAGTCTTCGTTTGTTCGACTGACAGCGAAGCAAGCAAAATTAGACAGTACTGCGATGACATTACAATTTAAATTCAACGTTTTAGCTTTTTCATATTCCTTTACATGTCACTACGTTTAAATAGGTTGACTTGGGACATTTTTTCGTGGTTTTTGTATTAGACCCGTCGTCCATTCATTTGTAAGTCAATGAAACCACCCTATTTTTTCACTATAGTTACAATAGTGATTAATTAAATACCTTATTTCTAATTTTACAAAGAAAACATTCCAATTTACGCTACATTAAGTTTTACAAATTATTTTATTGAATGAATTTTTATTAAGTTTAGTTTATTATTAATTATTAATAGAAATTAGAATAAACTAAAACATATCAATTAGTACTGCAGTCTTATGTCTGTTTGGGATTTTTCATTAGAGGAAATACTGTTTGTTGTGAAACGTCGGTTTGTTTGAAAAAACAAATATACGCGATTTAAATCCGAAAAAAATAGTTTCATTTCCTAATTTTCTAGAGATTATTTTACTTTTTCAAAAAAACTTTGAATTCATATTAAGAAAAAATTTGCTTTAAGTAAAATTAGTTAAATCGCATTTAAGGTACTTTCACTTCTCGATTTAAGGTACTTTCACTTCTCGATTTTGCAGTCCTGTAGGTATATTTCACATAGGTTATTGTTTCTATAGAAGCAAGTCGAGAAGGAGCTCCGGGCAGTCCGAACAACGACTGCCTGATGCTGTTGGAAAATGTCCAAGTTGCCATCGACCCAACGCTGCTCCTCGACAGTCGTGAGAGTGGACCACCCTCGCCGGCGGAAGACAAGTGAGTAGACAATAGATAATCCATTAATAAACGATGATAAATCTATTAATCAACATGGTGACGGCTACTGTATACTTGACAGATAATCCATTTGTTGATTCTAGAGGTCAACATGACAACGGTTATGGTAGTTTAAGTTTTATAGATTGGTTTTATTTATAAAACAATTTTTTATATATAAAAAATAAATACTCTCTGCCCCTCTTTGTTATAAGGGCTTATACTGTATCATATAATAAGAACATAATATATGTTAATCAATCTTTGTAAATTTTTTTTGGAGCATTAATTTTAGAAGAAGAAGAAGAATACATTTATTTGCCAGAATACAGTAATTACAAAGGTCTTAAGTAAAATTAGGTACATTGTATTCAACCTGCAAGCAGATGTGCAAATATTAATGGGATTCAATGTTTCTTTAGTCTCTATAGTTTCTAATTAATGTAATGAATAATTCTTATTTCCAGATCGCAAAACCCAATATCCCTCCTAACGTCTTCCGATGACGATGACGTCATAATAGAAGAACCGCACATAGACACCGTGGAGGTGTCCGACGAGGATGAGGATGACCTCCCCTTAAACAAGTTAGTGCCCAAAGATAATTCAGATTTGACCAAGATATTCTGGGGGACACTACAAGAGTATTACTGCTTTACGTGTGGATTCAAAACTGTCAGTCACGCGGAGAGCATACGTCACAGACTGGCACATTCGAAGGTTATTCAAATATGTGAGATTTGTAAATTCACCACCGCCAGCGAAGCTCAGTTCATGCGCCACAAGAAAAAGCACAAAGAAGACAAAAAATTCAAATGCCATTTGTGCGATTATAAAGCTAGACACAACATGAGTTTGGTGTACCATTTGAAGGGCCACGAGGAGGGGAGTAATTTAAATCACGGTAATTTAAACCCCTTCGCAGACGTTGTACCTTTAAGGCATTTTATTAAGAAAGTCAAAAGAGTCAAGTGTACGAAATGTAAAGCCGGCTTTTCGAATAGAAAAGAGATGATGAAGCATTACAAGATGTGTAAAAAATTTACTATATTCAAATGTGATACTTGTACCTATGTAACAAAAAGGAGAAGCGACCTGAAAAGGCATAAGACCTCAGTGCATTTGAAATCGAATAGGAAAAAAACAAACGATGGCAACGACGAAGATTACAACCCAGAATGAATTGTTGCAATTTGCAATTGTAATGGGACTTGTTATTGATGTTGTGACACTTGTAACAAAAGTGTGAGTTGTGTAATTATGATAGAAGGTGATAATTAAAAAAAAATCCATATGTAAGTCATATAAATACTGTCTAATAACGTCGGTTAAATTCGTAAATCTCGTAACCGCCATTGATAGGTACGATTGAATAGGCATAAAAACAGAATTACTAGTTTTATTTTTTTTATGATACAAAGATCCAAATACAGAAAAATTTCGTCGAACCGGTGGGACCTGAATCCACAACCATGCTGCACCGTAGCATTGCTCTGACCACAGGTCCAGTTACCGAGTCGTTGAAATTCTTCTATGTGTTTTTGTTATAGATCTTCGGCATTCGTCGCCACTATTGACATTTAGTGAGAGATTTTTGAATAACCTTCTCACCGCAGCTATAATCATAACATCGAACATCGATCCGGCCGGAACCGTCGTCATCTAGCGAACCGTGCCAGACGGTTATCAGTAGTCCGAAATGACATTTTCCAGCTATAACGTTCGCTCGAATTTTCATAAACTCTGAAGTAATTTTGAGAGGAAAATGTTGTTTCTTTTAAACTAAACTTAATGTAACCTAACCGAACCTAATCGTGTCTTTGCGATAAACATCCAACATATCCTGAAAGAACAACGGCTTCGTTATAATTCGGTTTTCGGTGTAATGAAAATTCGAACAAACGTTATTTCGGAAAAGAAATTCGAGTTTGTGATAGGTTACCGTGCCAGACGCTATTAACGACTTAAAAAATTCCACTCCGTTGCCATGTTTACATAACACAAATTTGTACCTTAATAATGGGAAAATATAGATGAATATACTATAGGGGAAAAACATGACGCAAATAATTGAGGGACTCTGCAGGGCGCCCATCACCCTGAGCCATAAGTTGACAAGTCCCGTGTGCCTGTAATTTCGATTTTTATAAAGATCGATTCAAGTGCATACGATTTAACGATTTTTGGTATCGATTTATTTAAATGCGATTTTCAATCGAATCGATTGAATAGAAAGGTAAATCGAATCTTCTAATAAAGCAATAAACATTTTGTAATAATATTCAATTTAAACAAAACTCTATTTACAACAAATATTTAGTTGTAAACAGTTTTTGCCCTCGTTTGGGTTTAACCCAATTTAAACCTAAAACCGCGCCCATCTCTACCTGCATCATCGGCTTGGCTTCCACATTTATATGGCGAACGGCTATGGAGTGGAATTCCCTGCCAGCAGACTTGTTCCCTAAACGTTATAACTTTGACCTTTTCACGGCGAGAGTGAATAGGCATTATTTAGGTGTGCATGCTCCATCGTCGACCTTATCGTCACTTTCCGTCAGGTGAGATGGAGGTCAAATGCACACTTACATTTGAATAAAAATAAACCCCTTACCCTTTAAAACTGAAACGCAGTAATAAAGGTGGCATTACTTCCCTGGACGACCTCTTTCACAAGGAACTCTACAGCAATTAAATTATAAGACAATCTATGATTATACTTTTGGTTTATAACTAAAAAAGGGTTTACAAATTATATTATAAGCTTTAAATGCCCGATGTTGCGCTTGTAGAGTAAAAAAGAGATTTTATTCAAAAACGAAGTTGAGATTTTCAAATTTAGCCGACGATGTGTAACTTACCAAAATTGAAACAAGCAGCGTTTGCTAGAAGAATAAGCAAGAAACTCTCGGGGTTGCTCATTGTAAATATACATTTGAATACATTTATTATTTACAATATTTAGTTAACACATCTTAGATCGAGTTTACCTACCTACCTAAAAGTTAAGCAGACCACTACCACGGATTTTTGTCATCCAAGTACGCAGAAGCTGTATAATAATGACCTTTAGAATAAAATTTTTGTTTCACTATAGTTTTAAGCCTCGTAAATGGCAAATTTTGAATATCGACCAGAATTTTATGTTATGACTAACGTGACCATACATCCCGCATTTACCGGGATAGTCCCGCTTTTAAACGAAGCTTAAAAGCTTAAGCTCCTGCTGTCCCCAAAACTCTTAACAATGCCCCGCTTTGACAAACCAGGATACACCTCACATTATTATTTTTTAAATGACGCGAATGTGAAAAATATATAAAACCAGATTATTTATAATTGAATTTTTAATCGTTAAACATTTTAGTTCTTTTTTTTATCATTACATGTTTAATAAGTATCATAAACATGGTTTTACTTTTAAAATAATAAATTAATGTAAAAAATAGCGGTCACGTTAGTTATGACCAACTGCATTTGAAATCACTCTATTAGGCTCAACTCACTCTGGCGCAGAGTCGAAGGGTCGCGATGCGTCATATTTTCGCTTATACCATATTCATCTCTATTTTCCCATTATTAAGGTACAAATGTGTGTTATGCAAATCCGGATTCGTAGTATCGCGACGTCGCGCGCCTTCGCTGCCTTCGCTGCCTTCGCCTTCGCCTTTTTGTAGTTGAAAACAAAGCGACGCGACGCGACGCTTCGACTCTGCGCCAGTGTGAGTTGAGCCTTACTTTGTTATTATTAATACAAAGATCGAAACTTAGCAAAAACTCACTTTGTTCCGGCAGGATTCGAACTAACGTCTCCTAGTGAACCGTGCCAAACGCTATTCTAACTAAGCCACTGAACGAACCAACGGACCTCACGAATTTTTCCATGTGTTTGTTGAAGATCTTTGTTTAGGTTTTTTAAAACTTTTGCCGTAGCGCCATCTGTGAGAAATTTACCAAAAAGATTTGGTAAATTTATTATGTTTTGTGAGTCGTGGAACAAAAGTTGTTCTTTACGATGTTTGATATATACTCCAGCGAGGTTGTTTAAATAAGTAAATGTGACAAAAGTTACTCAAAATGGATACATTGTAATTTAAAATGTGAAAATTCCAACTTAACCTAAGTCGTAACTAAATTGTAAAAACGTTAAGAAATACAAAACTTACTGTGTATAAGAAAAATAAATATACGGCTAAATTTGAAGATATATTTCCGAAATAGTGTTGCGTGCGTATTCAATATCGATAAGACTATCGATTTTATTACTGGGTGTTTTAAATCGTGAGTTTTTGGGTTGTAGATTATAATTGTTTATGTCATGTAAATAAAGTTACTATTTAAATTTAAAATATAAGGATAATAAGATCGTCCTATTTTTTATGATACTAGGTGGCGTGCCTGCTGTTAATAAACACAGTCGAATTGAGAACTCCTCTTTTTTCGAAGTCGGTTAAAAAGAGCACAAAATTATCTTTTAAAAACAGTTAAAATTAGTTAACGTGTTCGACTGATCGGATCTGACCCTAACGATGCATAGCTGAAATATCATTAAACAATTTCAACATTCTGAAAACGGTTATGGTTTTTATGATATCTCAAAAAAATATTTTGTTACTTATCCGCGTTTTGCGAGTGGTTATGTCGGACTATCACCGACTAAAACCCCTGGGGTGTTCCTCACGACGCAGACACGGGGTCCCGGGAAACGCGGTTGCTTACTTCCGCAACCCCGCTTTCGATTGCCCTTGCGGGCCCGCCACTTGAGTTGGCGACGCCGCTCCATTCTTCGTTCTAGGTACCCCGGAACACCAGTGACACTTTCCAGCACGTGACCCTGAATTGTAGGCAACAGAGCCTCGGGCCAGAGGCAGTATTCTTTAACCGTAACTTCATGATTCCTACAGAATTTGAGATCCTCATCCATCATGACATATCATGCGAATCCCGCGACGTTACCGTTTCGAGACTCGAGTCCGATATCTCCGAATTCGACAGGCGGGTAACCTGCACTCGGAGTTCCTCGAAGGACATCCTCTGAAGCCGGGTCAGAGTCGTGTTTACACTATTTCTGCCAACCAGAGTACGAGAGGTGCCGTCCGCCGACGGGTGTGATTCCCGCTTTCGGGGACCCACCTGGGTATCCATTTTCAAAGTAGTGTGTTTCATCATTTTTCTCCGTCTGCGATGACTCCACATCATTGTTGCTTTTTTCAGGGGTGCAGTCCCCTGTCAGCGCGTCCAAAAGGGCACGTCCGTTCCGCACCACAAGGTGGCAGTCGGGGGTCGCAGTACTTCCCTAGACGAACTCTTTCACAAGGAGCTCTACTACTTCTAAGTATTTTCCGGATCTTAGTTGCGTATACGTTTTTTCAAACGAACCTACGTTTCGGGCCTTTCATAGTCCCATGGTCACGGCTCAAAAAATAGTTTCATTTCCAATCTGTAACTGTCGCAAATATCTAAGAACTCGATAAGAATGAGTAAGAAACTCTAGTGATTTCTCCTTTTAAATGAACATCTGTCCACATTTATGTTAACGACTCGACTGATAACATTGACATTTTATATTTCTGTTGCATTTTAAAAAGGTATCTTTGTAGTCCAAGGCCTGGATAGTATCGATATCATGTCGATAATTTGACTATAATTGACGTGCAACACTATTTCCAAACACTTCTAAATACTAAGTTAGATAGATAGGTAGTTTGTAAATAATATATGAGACAAATAAAATGTTCTACGTGTTTCTTGTCAATATGTACTTATGGCAAAAGATATTAGTTAAGCATTTCATATACTTGGTGTTGGCATTCGAGATCAAAAATTTAACAAAGGTCTTATTACAAAAATAAATATTTTAAGAATTGTGAAAATATGAAAATAGACCCGTGTAAAGCGTTTTGTTATTGGAAGTAAGTAGATATGTAAATACAATAAATTATTATGCTTCTTTAATATGTTAACAGATTTATTAAAACGAACCCGAAAAAAATGTTTATAATCTATGTCTATGTATGTCATTTTGACAATGACAGTTGTTTGTTTACATTTTTGACCTCGAATTCCATCTCCATGTATTGAATGTAGCATTCATAGACGTACTGTAGCATGAGACCTTTACTGCCCTCTTTTATCATAACTAACGTTATCGATATTTTAGCGAATTTGAGTTATTAACGTGTCTGGAGCCAGCAGAACGAGATCTACAACCACCTTTAATCGGTTTTCTGATATCTTATTTAGTTCCAGTTTTATTGTTAAACAAAATTTCCTAATTCACATTTTTTAGATGACAATAAAATAAGTGCCAATATCTCGAAAGTTACCGAAATGCAAATGCATTAGTTGTGACTAGTGTTTGGTCATGGAAAAATTTCCATTTAGAAAAAAATCATATTTTCAAAAAAAGAAATATTTTTTCAATATTTTTTCTTTACTTTCCACATTTGACGTTGACACCTGTCAAAAGTTGAAGTTACTGAACGTAAACGATGGAGCCATTAAAAATGTTTGTTTCGCTGTTGAGAAATCATTTTAAATCTCGTTTTTCTCTAAGTAGCATTTAGCTATACAAGTTTATTTTATAATTCACGCTAAATAAAACTTAAAGAGGTATTTCTAAACGTAGAATATAATATAAGTCTCCGAAATTATGTTTTTCCAACTTTTCCAGAAAAAATCCCACTATTCGAAATTTTTCGGAAAATTACACAACAGAAGTTGTGACAAGGAGGGCAATATATGTTCCATATTATATACTGTTTGACTGTACAACTCGGCTAATATGAAATACGTCTGATGCATGTGCTGATATTGTACAAAGAGCGTACGCTCATTTCTTTTGTCATTATGTGCCTAACGCGCAGTTATAAAGAATCGTGTTTCATATCAAAATGAATTTGGTCATATTTGGCATGAGCCAAATGAAGTATATTATGGCGCCACGGCCGTAACATCTTATTCTTTTTTGTTAATTTAAAAAAAAACTTTTTCGAGTTAATTACTTTTAAATGCGATGTAGGGTGTTCGACTGCAACCGGCAGTAATTAAAATTGTGAATAGTTTTGCTCTTAAATGTTGTTGAGATAAGATATTTGAAAATAACAAATCGATGCCATACTTTCTCCAACTCGTATCTTATAAAGAGTGATTATTCTGTAGATGGCAAAACTGTCTATTTATTAAAAATTTCTTATCAAGGGTGTTATTTTGGATGCACTGTTTTAAGAATAGGCAAAAACCTTATTTGGTCTAGGAAATATGATGTAAAATCACCCGGCACAACTTGTATATACAATCAATTTTTTGCACTTCAGTAACTTTGTGCTTTAAGGTGCGCGTTTGAGAAAGTAAGGCACGATATTTGTCACCTGTTCGTTTATTTTTGTGGCATGCTATTCACATAGCATCATTTTCTAACTCATTTACATTGAGATGCAGCAAATGGTAATAACTGAAAAGACTTTAAGAACAGACAAATCATGTATTTTTTTCTAGTTTAGTGTCTATCGTTGTTCTGCATATTATAAAAAAATATTTTTGGTTAATGGAATACTCTATCTGTGTTTCCCGAAAAGTACAATTTGGGGGCTATTCAAGGCAAGAGTGCATAGGAATCTTTTACAAGTGACATCGTGGCCAAGTGTATGTCTATTATTTATTAAAAAAAATAGTGTAGCAATGTCTAAACTACAAGTTGTAGAATCATTCGGATTTGTATTGTGAGAATTTGTGTAAACTAGTACTCCCCAGGGGGTTACCTATCAGCAGTCCGAAATGACACTGTCACGTTTGCTCGAAATTTCATAACCTCGAAAGTAATGTTGAGAGGAAAATGTTTTTTCGTTTAAACCTTTTTTTTTGACGGGGGGGAAATATTTATACCCCTGAGCCCAGGGAGACTCAGGGGTTATGTGGGGACTCTCCCTCCAGACTGGAGGACCTACCCCACTAAAACCCCCCCGGGTTTCCCTCTCGCCGGTTGAGTCGGCGCCGTGGGATCAGTGAACATTCACCACGACGCCGCCCGGCCGCCCTAGCTTCCGCCAGGGCTCCCGTGCCAACGGAGGGGCGAGTCGGTTGTCCTCCGACCCGCCCCCCAGACGAGTGAGGCCGTGCAATGCAGGCTCCGGAGTCCCTGTCCAGAGCCCGCTGGTCTTACTAGGGGATCAGGCGAGCAGCGAACTGCCTTCGCCTTCTCCCCGTACATTTTCGTTTAAACCTAACTTAACCTAACCTTTTTTTTTGTTAATCCGGGGGAATCTGCTTACAGATACCCCGGCCCCGCGGGGGCAGAACCGGGGTTATGTGGGACTGGGCTGAACCCTGAAGGGGAGCAGCCCGACCGCACTAAACCCCAGGAGTGTTCCTCCTCTCCGCTGTAGTTGGGGGTACGGGTACGCTGTTGCACTCGTCCGCGCCCCCACCAGCGGCTGGCCGCGCCCTGCGCAGCCCCTCCCCGAGAAGGGAGACACATCCGTCCCCCGACTCCGAATCAACCGTGAAGTTCAGTGGCTGCTCCCCCAGCCCCCGCGGCGGATCTGATGACAGGCTCCGCCGCAACACCTAACGCGTTTCCGCACGGACTCTCCGAAGAAAGTCCCTTGGAGCGCCCACCACGGGCCAACCGCCCACATTCGGCCGCGGAGGATAGGACGAGCGGCAACGACACACCGACACGTCTCTTCCCCCGCGGCCCCGCCGCCACTGCATTGTCGAAAGCGGTGCAGCCCCGCCAGGGTCGCGGAGGACAGGACGAGCGGCAACGACACACCGACACGTCTCTCCCCCCGCGACCCTCCTCCTCGCGCATCCGCGCGGTCCCGCTGAGCAGACGAGTCCGCGCGGAACGCCCTCCTCCTCGGGCCAGCCTACCACCATCGGCCGGCCCTGTGGGTTCCTCTTAGCTTCACCGTGGGATGAAATCGACCACGGCTACTAGAGCCCCCCCGCCACGACAAGGCGGGAACCCCTTCGGGGGGGAACTTAACCTAACCTAACCGAACCTAATCGCGTCTTTGCGATAAACATCCAACATAATTCCTTAAAGAACAACGTTATTTCGGAAAATAAAATTCGAATTTGTGATAGGTTACCCCTCGGGGCTATCAACAAAATCATTTACACTAGATATTCTGAAGTACAGGGTTGAGAATCATTCGGGATTGCGTTGTGTTTGTGTAAAACTGTAAGTGTAAATTTACATTGCCCGAGGCTGTCAACAAAATCACACCATTACTCGGAAGCTGTTTTTAATGTTGAGGTCTATAAACCATAATTAATTTTAAGTGTGCAGAACAAAATGGACACAACTAGCTAATAATTATATGTTTTTAAGTCTCTTATTATAATTTTAAAACTAAATTCACCACCTTTTTTATTTTAAGATTTTTTTTTGTAAATAAGGTTATTTAAAATAAAATGTTCCATCCAAGATTGATTTTGATTTTTACCATAGTACGTGACGGCGTGTCGTCGTAAGTTCGGCAAGTTGGTAGTCAACCCTTCATCTCTGCCATCTCTGTTTTTATTTTTTATTTATTCCTTCTTCCTTTCCAACAAAAAAATCGCTTCACGAATGTCGGAAAAATCAATTAAGAACCTAATTTTTAGAAGTCGGTTAATTATTTCCAATATACTCCTAGGGCCCAGTTTGCAAATTCTACGCGGTATGTTGTCAAAGCAGAATTCGTCACCCCATAGAATAGACGTATCTCGTACAGTTAGGCTCAACTCACACTGGCGCAGAGTCGAAGCGTCGCGACGCGTCATGTTTTTCGCCTATAGCATATTCATCTATATTTTTCAATTATTAAGGTACAAATTTATGATTTGCAAATACGGAATCGAGTGGCGACGTGCGTAGTATTAGGCGCTTGGTAGCATTCGAGCTTGGTAGCATTTGGTCACGCGTCACTTGGGCGCCGTGAGGCGTCAGACGCCGACCAAACTGATCCCTGCGCACTAATGCGAACGTCGTCGCGCGTCGCCTGGCGGTGGAGTTGAAAAACAGGACGCGACGCGACGCTTCAACTCTGCGCCAATGTGAGTTGAGCCTTACAGTGGCCCCTGTGGGAGTCAGGGTTCTAGAAACCCACCTCTGCGTCTACAGAAATAGTATGTGTTGTGATGCTGCACTATGACGTGCAACAAAATCTCTTGTAAAATACTATGAAAATCTATGATAAATCGGCATTACTATTTATGACACTCGAATCGTAGGCGCCCTTACATATTTTCGCTGTGAATAAAACGATAGCGTGTTTCAGGGCACAACTAGTGCCATCTAGCGGTGAATCTTGGAATAAAAATTGTATGAGAAGCATTTTTGCTTTCGCGATAGCTTGGTTGGGTGAACTCTTGTGCTGGTATAGTGTTCGATTCCTAGCGGGGGCCTGTGCAATTGAGTCTTTTAAATTATTTATTATTTAAAAAATAATCATGTTTATTATTATGTTTTGTTTTTTATTTTTTATTTTTTTTCTTGTGTGGTGTCGTTTGTGGCATGTAAATAATAGTATTTTTCATTACATTTGCTCATAAACAGTGTCACGTAATATCCTAAATTGTGACACGGGCTTTTTTATTACGTTCTATGGATGTTTTACGTCAAAATTAAGCAAAAAGTTGCAAACATGTAGTCAATCTGTTAGCAGCCTAAGAAGGGTTTAGTAGCAATAGACCTCCTTGTGAAAGAGTTCGTCCAGGGAAGTTCTGCCACCTTACCTATAGTCCATAACAATTGCAGTGCCACTCAACAGCTTTATATCGCAAAGATCTGCCACTGCGCCCGTCACCCTGCGACCTAAGTTGACAAGTCCCATGTGCCTGTAATTTCACCAGCACCCTTACCCTTCAAAACCGGAACACAGTAATGCTGACTATACTGCTTGGCGGCAGAAATAGGTAAGGTGGCAGTACTTCCCTGAACGAACTCTTTCAGAAGGAGCTCTGCTTTACTTCGTTTTTTTTAGTTTTTTGAACAGCGGTTTACAGCTGTTGTCGAACCACGCACCCCAGATCGCCCGAACACAGTTCTTCTGAACCTTAAACGCACTGTCTACGATTATTGAATTGCCATACGTATAAGACCGTAGCTAAGCACAGACGAAACGTAGCCGTGATACGCCGTCAATGCTGCTTCTCGAGAGACAGTTTTCCTTAATCTTCGTAGAGCGTAAACAAATCTATTTAGCTTCATACAAATCTGCTCGACATGTTCTTTCCAGCTTAGGTGCGTGTCAATTGTTAATCCAAGAAAATTAAATGTGTCAACTTCCTATACGGTGTCAGCATTGTATTGAATTGTAATTGGTATAGGATTTGAATTGTACGATCGAAATGTCGTAATTTTAGTTTTAATTATATTAATATTTAAGTCATTAAAGTTCAACCAATTTATTACATCTGTCAATGCTTTGTTTATGTCGGTGTTAAATGTCGCTTTATCTTCACATTTTATCATAATTGTTGTATCGTCAGCAAATTGTATACATTTATGGTTAGTTGCACGTGGGAGGTCGTTAATGTATAGGATGAACAGTAACGGACCTAGCACGCTACCTTGGGGAATTCCAGCATTAGTCGTTTTAATATTTGATCTAAAGGTTTGTTTTTCAAACATATTATTGTATTTGTTTCTAATAATTCCATTTATTTCTGTATATTGAGTTCTATTTTTTAAGTAGCTCTCTAACCATTCAAGGGCTTTCCCCTTGATACCATACATTTCGAGTTTGCGTAAGAGTTTAGAATGATTGACAAAATCGAAGGCTCTACTCATACCAAGATAGATTGACATTACTGGGGTCGAGACGTTAATAGATTGAGTCATGACGCGAGCTACCTTTTTAAAATCCGTATTGAGAACAGTTTATGATTTTATGTTTTCCTAAAAATGCGTTTAATCTAATATGTAGAGCTCTTTCGAATACCTTAGATATAGTCGGTATTAAAGATATTGGCCTATAATTTCTCGTGCTTTCCTTATCACCATTCTTAAAAAGGGGTTTGATAACAGAAATTTTTAATTGTTTTGGAAAAAGGCCATCACTAAAAAATCATAAAAAAACATCATAAAAAACAAAAAAGTCATGTTTTATAGAAGTGTATATAGTCCACGTCTCAATAAATCGGAAGATTACGAGGCTCCCGAGTTTTATTGAAGAAGAAAGAGGAGATCCAACACCTATGTTCAGCAGTGGACATCTTTCTGCTAAAGTGAGTATTAGAGGAAGATATGTAAGTGGTGCATGCTTGCACGCATCATAACCCCGGGAGCAGCTAGTTTAGAATAAAACAAAGAAAAATCCACTTAACTTAATTTATTAAAATAATTATAGAAAAGTCACTTATAAACTAAACAATTACGTCTTAAAATTTACAATCTGCGTGTTACAAATTTGCAAAATGTATGCGATTACAACAAAAAAAAAATCTAAAATTAAAAGTACTAAACACGGCCATATTGAGAAATTATGACAGAAAATTCAATATGGCGGGAGTATTTATAACATTTTGAGTTTTTAAACTATAGTTCTTTCGTGTTTTTTTTTGTGAAATTGTACTTTTAGTGCGTGCTAAATGTGCAACATGATGTCCATTTTGATTATTAAAGCATACATTTGTAAATTGAGTTTATGTCCCTCTATTCTACGAGATACGTACACATGGGATATTTTTTAATATTATTAAGATTTTTGTACTGGTTTTGACTAAGACAAAATGGAGAAGATAGCGATAATTAGTAAATGTTGATTTATGACATAACTAACTATAATTCGTATCAATCCATTCTAAAAGATGAAGGATAAACAAACCAGTTTGGTTAAAACAATCAATCAATAAAATGGAATAAGTAACACTTTCATATATATTTTGAAGGTTCTAACTTGATATCTCCCGCCTTTTCTAATAATTTTCATTCGAATAACAGCTTAAAATCGTATTTGAAAAATGTGATTTCATGCCCTTTTCGTTTGGTCACTTTACACTTAACTCGAGTAATTTTCACAAGTTCTTAGTACGGAGTGATAGACAAGCGCGCGGTTGGTCGAATAAGCGAAGACTGACGCTCGATGGATGCTCTTTTTGCAATTTAATGCCCTTTTGCTTGGGACACTTTTAAGCGCGGATCGACATTAATTTATAGCAGGTAACTCCAAACGATGTAATTAAATAAATCGAAGCATTCAATTAATAGTTGATTTGTTGTTGGAAGTACATTTGGCCATCACTAAACTGTCTATGGTCGGGTCAATGACCAGTTTGTTTACCTTTCACGTAAAATGTATTGAAACGAACTATAATTACTTTTGGACTCTGAAATAACGGTCGTTATTGATTTTTCATATCAATCTTCGTCAATAAAAAAACAAAGGCGGGGGTCAATTGGAATTTGTCATATCATTTTTGCACAAGATAATTAAAATTTTTGAAGACAGAGTAAAATGATATTTGCAGGGTTGCCAGTTTTTCATAAAATTTTAAATAGTCATGTAGCTGTTGTCGACAGTTTTATCGATGGATTGTGAAAGAAGGTAAAATTTTGCCGAAAATGCCCGAATTGTGAATGTTACGACGTTCGAATGATTACTAATTGAGTTATTGCCTTCTTCATTCTCATTTTGAGGGTTGGTCTATTAGTATCGAAATAAATATTTATTCGTATACATTTCAATAAGCACAAGCAGATTTAATTATCTATATTGAATTAATATGAATATCTCTATAGTCGACAGAATGTTTATCGACTGCAATCACTATCTGCTTGCAAGCGGGCAACGCTTTTACGCAATGAACAGTCATTTTACTCCATCTTCAAAAAAGACAGACTCTAGGACGATAATTGCTCAATAGCTGACCCCGCTATGCATCTCGGAAATGTTAATGAGAGTTGAGTTTATGGCGGTCTAGTTATATTGGTCCTTCCTAAGTAATACATCTGTGCATCGACTGTTATTGACACGCCGGAGGCTTCACTGTAGCTGCGTTGCATACGGCTTCTTTGAGGTTACTGTAAGCCAAGTCTTGAGTGGTTTGGTTGAATTTCTGCAAAGGAAATATGGGTTGATTACAAAGTTGAACTGTAGTTAAATTACGTGCTGCCTGTTTTAGATTCAGGCGTTAGTTTGTGGAAAACCATATTAATAATAATTATAACTGTTTATTATGATTATTAATGCAAAGATCGAAAACATAGAAAAACTTTTCAACCCGATGGGACTTGCACCCGCGACCATACTGCACCGTAGTAATAAGCTCTTACCAACTGAGCTACGGGAACATAGAAAAACTTTTCAACCCGATGGGACTTGCACCCACGACCATACTGCACCGTAGTAATAAGCTCTTACCAACTGAGCTACGGGTCAATTTATCAAGTTGTCGAAATTCTATACTTTTCGGCATTCTGCGCCGCTAGTGACATTTAGTGAGAGATTTTAGAACGTTCTTCACCGCAGCCGGTACCTTTACAAGTGCTTCAACTGACGTTATAAACTAGTGCAGCTATTTTAATATTAGGGGTTAAAGTATGAAATTGCCGTTTTATTGCAATAGGTTCTTTGAATTTTCATAGAATCTTCATGGTTTGAGGTTTTCGAATGAAACTTTTTTCAAATGGTTTCTGTGATTTTTTTTTTTAATTTGAAACATTTGAATATCGACTTTCAATTGTTTTTGTTATTCAATTTAGACAAGAAAGATGGATACTGCGAAAATTCGAGTGATTTTTGAATACGAGTTCCGACGCGGAACTAACGCGGCAGAAACAGCCCGCAATCTCAATGCTGCGTTTGGAGAGGGGTCTACTAATGAACGCACCGTGCGATTTTGGTTTAAACGCTTTCGTGATGGAAATTTCGACTTAAAGAACGAGGCACGAGGAAGACCGCCCACACAGGTGAATAACGATGAATTAAGAGAGATAGTGGAAGCCGATCCTAGTCAAACTACCCAGGAATTAGCGGCATGGTTTAACGTTACCTTACCCACAATATTGACTCACTTGCGTCAAATCAATAAAATAAAAAAATACAAAAAATGGGTGCCTCATGATTTGACTGATCTGCAGAAAGAAACGCGTGTTGAAACTTGTGTTGCCTTGTTGAACCGGTACAGAAATGAAGGAATATTGGATCGAATTGTAACATGTGATGAAAAGTGGATTCTTTATGATAACCGGAAAAGAAAAATGCAATGGCTGACCCCAGGTCAAATGCCACAACAGTGTCCTAAAGCAAAACTTACCAATAAAAAGGTAATGGTAACTGTTTGGTGGTCTCAGCATGGTGTTATTCACCATAGTTTTCTCCGATCTGGTCAAGCAATAATGGCAGATGTCTATTGTGCCGAACTCCGAACCATGTTGACAAAACTAGCAGTAAAACAGCCCCGACTCATGAATCGATCTTCACCATTATTGCTCCACGACAAAGCGAGACCTCACACAGCACGAGAAACCATTTTGACCCTTCAGGAACTGCAGTTAGAAACCATTCGTCATCCTCCGTATTCACCAGACCTTGCTCCAACGGACTACCATTTTTTTCGTGATTTGGACAATTATCTACGTGACAAGAAGTTTTCTTCCCAGGAGGCAGTACAAAATGCTTTCACACAGTTTGTGCAGTCTAGATCGTCGGAGTTCTATCACAAAGGCATTAATAACCTTCCCATTAGATGGCAGCAATGTATAGATAATAATGGCAACTATTTTGATTAAATAAATTTGTTAAAAATTTAAAAAATAAACAATTTAGATTTTCAGTACAAATCGGCAATTTCATACTTTAACCCCTATTACAACATATAAGTTTTTTTTATAAAAAAAGACCTCAATAACATATGGAATTACATCTATTTTAGAAATATATTTCTTACAGATGGCGCCACCGCAAAAATATCGGCAAAAATCAAGTGACGGGACGAACAAGTGGCGCGCCTGATGGTAAGCTACAAGCCTGGCTAGAACAGTTGCAGAGTCACTCAGAGCTTTAACTCGCAAAGCTCTGAAGGGCACTGCCAGTGCGTCTTTCACCCTAAGACATATGTTGACAAGTCTCATGTGCCTGTAATTTCACCAGCACCCATACCCTTCTAAGCCGGAACCCAGTAATGCTTACATTACTGCTTGGCGGCAGTACTTCACTGGACTAACTCTTTCACTAGGAACTGTACTGCTTCTAATATCCAGCCGGATTGAAGGAATTTTTTTTAGTGTTCGATCTTTCTTTTAATAATTATTACATCTTGAATATCATGATAGTGAAATATCCTGACATTCAATAAACTTAATTGCTATTTTCTTTTTAACTCACACATTCATAGCCCCGCACTAAGGAAACTCTGTATCGCGGGTGCCATGGACACACAAATAGACAACCACAAATTTCACTCAATATCTCCCGGCCCTGGAATCTAACCCGAGACCTCTGCGTGGCTGTCCAGCAAGATAATTCGGCCACGGATGCAGTTACAACAGAACAATAACTATAGTAGAAGTGCTTAGAGTGCGGGGTACGTGTGTCAAGAGTACGCGGAGTTACATATACTTGAGCTGTCCGCCATTTTGTAATAAAACCTCGATAATCGTGGAAAAATGCCTTATTTTGCTAATTTGGAGCGCAAAAATGATAGTTGCACTGGTAATATTATTCATGGCGCAGTATAGGCAGTATTTACTTACTTCGTTAATGACAACGGTAGGCACGAACTGGAGTGGCCTCAAAACGGCATCACTTTTGTCGCCATATGATGCCAGGAGGTTGTCGCCCTGCTCACCATTGGCGCAACGCGTCAGTTTCTCGGACTCCTCCGCCTTATTGAACTTGGCCAGGCACTGGAACAAATATGGGAGCTTGTTGATTAACTATAATAAAATTATAACATCAATGAAAAAGATAGTGGTGTCAATGGTAGTGATGAGAGTTTGATAACAAAATATGATGGTAATAATAACTCACACGCACATAATCCTTGTTTCAAACCTCGAGTAATAACCAGAAATAGAGACGAAATAAGGGCCATCCATCCCTGGCAACTTATCAGGCAAATGGGCCTTATATCACTTTTAAATCACAAATTAGAAAGCTGAAATAGTACAGCGCCAACAACGTGTATGTATGTACGTCTCCGTATATTCCATAAATATTCTGTATTTATTGTCATAAAGATACTATTATCTCTAACAATGTGGGCTATTCCATTCGGTGGTGTGGGAAAAACAGCAAAACATCTAATTACAAAACAAGTGGAATCACATTTCATCGATAATTAAATATTTAATATGCAATATTGCAATTCTTGTCCATTTTAGCGAAGCTCAATTTAAACTGGTCGATTTGAAGTGAAACTATTGACGACACTCGTCAATTGTTTCGAACTCGGGCTGGCCAAACGGAGCGCAGTTGTCATCGTAATGATTTGGCAGAATAGTTTTTAAACAAATTAAATGACATTTCGTCTCTATTTCTGGTATGTACTCGATGATTTCAAAGATAAGTAATTTATATTTGTAATCGTCACATTAAGGGAAAACAGTAATTTGTGGAAACCACTTTAAATGCTTAGTTTGTTCAATTCGTGGAAGCATAACCGTGTAGACGGGTCTTAAAATTAAATATAAGTACCTTCACAATATGGATGTGTAAAAATTTGTTTATATTTCGATACTTCCAATGTCTACGTCAACTTTATTTTTGGTCATATTCTGTTATTTTTGTAAACAGCCATGTTTATTTACCAATATTATACTACCTGAATTTTGTGAAAAAAAAAGAAATAAAAAACAAAATTCGAAAAAAAACATAAAAACGAATTTTGTGAAAAAAAAGAAACAAAATCAAAATAGAAGCAGAGCAGGTCCAAAAATAAGTTGGCGCATCAATTTGTGATTTTTATATCAAGTGACGGCACAAGCAAGTCGTGCGCCTGGAGGTAAGGGTGCATTCTCATCATGTCGTAACGTTTTCTTTATCGTTGAACGACTGTCGTGCCTAGCTATTCCCACTAGATCGTGACGACAATTTATCGGTTTACGGCAGACGCCTTGTCATTTGCGCGACATAATCGTTTGAAGCTGCGATTGTCTGTCGTCACATTTTTATCGTGTTTATCCTCGGACGACTGTCGTTCTAACCCTTACCATTGTCCCGACAGTCTGTCGTCGTAACTTCAAAAAAGTCGTGAACTACAGTTAATTGTATTGTTCTATATGTGAACAACTTCATTTAAATATACTAGCCACGACACTTTAACCTGCACGATTATCTTAATAACACGCTTACCCACAACAGTTGCAGTGCCACTCAGAGCTTTAAATCGCAAAGACCTTGAGACATAAAATTGCCTAGTCCACGTGCCTTTACCCTTCAAAACAGGAACACAGTATACGAGCATTACTGCTTCGCGGCAGTTTGTTACGATAGATGACTCACCATATCCAACGACTTATCAGGATTGGCGGTTCCCATCAAGCAGATGATGAGGTCCATCTTCTCTGTGTCTATCATGCTGCGGTCCTTCAGGATGCACGCTTGTACCTGAAATCAATCAATCAATTGTCAGAGTTCATGTCGCTTTCGTTTTACGGTGCAATTTATAGATCGACCACTATTATTTAATACGCCACAATGCGAGTCCAAAGTTGTGGAATTTTCATAACTTCGAACTGAATTGTTTCGTGTTCATTTACACAAGGAAAAGATGCGGTTGTTCATACTTTTAAATTTGTATACATTTTAGTAGAGCTGTGTGTATTAAATAAAGAATGATATCATAATCATACACTATCAGAAAGTAAACGAAAAACGAATTCAAAAATTATCAGAAAAAACAATAACACATATTTAAACAAAGAACGTTTTAAAACAAACAACTCGTAGTCAAATAACTCTTGGGCTACAACGAAAACAACACAATTAAACAAAAAATCTTCATTGTTTTCGGATTTTTAGAAGTATACTTCTAAATTAAAGAAAAGTAGTTTTTTACAAATTCCAACGTGTAAAAAAGTTACTTTTTGGAGAATTTCATTTCAGGTTAACTCTATGTTTATATAGTCTCAAATGTACGTGGAATTACATATAATTCCCATGTTTTATTGAAATCGGTTACCGGGACTACCCGGTGCGCACTAGCGCAAACCCGGATTCATCCCCTAGTTCGCCACTAAAATATAATAAAATCGGTTCTCACTTCTCAAAGTATATCGAGAGAAAAACGCCTTGAATTGGAAAATAGCAAAATCAAGAATTAAAATAATTGCTCCTTATAATAAAATTTAGGCGCTATTTATAAAAAATCTTCATGCGTGAACATCCACCCTTAGAGGTGGATGATTTTCTTCAAAATTAAATGGGATACTATGGAGATACCCTCTTTCCAAGAAAAAAAGAATCAAGAAAATCGGTTCACAAATACCGGAGCACAAAAAAAACATACAGTCGAATTGAGTTGCCTGAATTTAGTACAGCTACGATTTTTCCCTGTAATTTTCTATGCTAATTGATAAAATGAACAAAATATCACCTTGTTGCCGTAACACTCATTAGGACCATGGTGACATATGAACTGCCAGCCGGTGGGTGTCCGGTCATGCTGTGAAACAACAAACAAAAAATAAGCGAGGTGAATGATAATTTTTGGATTATCCGTAAGTGACGAGACGACCAATTCGTGCGTCTGATGGTAAGCGACACGACTGTCCATAAAAGTTGCAGTGTCCCTCAAACCTTTAAATCACAAAGATCTTAGGGGCACTGCGGCTGCGCTCGTCACCCTGAGACATAAGTTGACAAGTCCCATGTCAACCGACCGTATAGTTCTGGGTTCAGAACTTTAATGACATTTTTCAGCTCAGTAGCGAGTACCATAGACAATAATAATCGATTTATAGCTAAAAACATCGAGTACATAACCAGAACTAGAGACGAAATAGGGGCAATCCCTGGCAACTAATCAGGCAAATGGGCCTTATATCACTTTTAAATATCAACAAATTAGAAAGCTTATTTCAGCTACAGCATCAACAACTGACCTGTGTGTAGGGTTCGTATTTATAGTAACAAAGGTAATATTATATATATCTAACGTATTCGGTGGTGTAGGAAAAACAGCAAAACATCTAATTACAAAACAAACGGAATCTCATTTCATCGGAAATTAAATACCAAATATGTAATTTTTCCATTTTCGTCCATTACAGCAAAGCTCAAGTTAAATTAGTCGATTTGAAGCGAAACAATTGACAACACCCGTCATTTGTTTCGAATTCGGGCTGGCCAATCGGAGCGCAGTTGTCACCGTAATGATTGGTCTCTATTTCTGGTTATATACTCGACAACTAAAAAGAGCGCCTTTGTGATATGGTTTATGAAATTATAATTGACAGATTATAAAGTACAGGAGTAGAAAAAAAAACTTTTATTATTGTATGTAAGTAAAATCTGCTGAATTATTAAAAATCATGGAACAAAAGTAGTTGTTTATGGACGCTAGTATTCAATAATCACTACAATTGAGTACAAAGAACTTACCTGAAAATTACCTAAATAGACATTTCAAGAATGTACTATAAGGCAGATTCCCTGGAGAAGAACGAGTAAGAAATTCAAGTGGTTGATCTTGAAAGTTTTATTATTCGATGGAGAAATAAATATGGTACAGACTTAAGTAACTAGGAGTAAGCCCACGCTGAAAAAAACTGACTCTTATTAGGTGGAGATAAATGAGTTTCTGGCTCAGTTCCGGGAGACCGATGTGTTTGCCGACAAATAGCGTGTCCTCTCAGCGGTCTTAAACCGCTTTGTAATTTTAAGATAAGTGTTATATTGTAGTAAATTGTGTAATGTTGTATTTATATTTTCTTTCCTATAATAATTAAAAGTAAACAAATTTAGTTTTTAAGTATTATTTTGTATCTTATGTTATATTTCGTCAGCGTTCGCAAGCTCTTCGCTCTTAAAATTGCAATAAAAACCCACGTCCAAGTGCTTCGATCATATGACTACAGTGGTTTGATCAAAAAACGTGTATTTCACGTCCAGCTCTCCCTATCAAACACAATTTTTTCCTTTTCTTTTCCTTTTAGAGGCTAATATATAATGTATGTAAATCGTATGTCTGGGACATCGCGATTCAGGCTTGTCTCAACAAATAAATAAATTGTCTAGTGTGAGGACTGTGGTAAATCTGAAATTGTAAACATGTTTTGTCAAATAATATGTATTTTTTTATTTAAATTTTACATTATCTTTAAGTTTAAGTCTTATGGACGCTCTGGCTTAAGCTGTAAGTCCAAAAGAATGTTTTCTTTATAAATAAATAAATAAAATAAATAACAAAAGTGTGATTACTTTTTTATGATACCATCGTGACAGGACGAACAAGTCGTACGCCTGGTGATAAGCGACACGCCTGTCTATAGCAGTTGCAGTGCCACTCAGAGTCACTGTCATTGCGTCCGTCATAATAGAGACTAAGTTCCATGTGCTTGTAATTTTACTAGCACCCCTTATCATTTAAATGCAGAAATAGGTAAGGTTAGCAGAGAGCTATTACTACAAATTTTTTTGATGTCATTTACGTCACTATTTATGACTGTAATTATTGTACATTTTGAGCTTATCGCGCACAATGATTGCATCAACGACTTTAAGAAACGAATTAATAATGTTGTAATTGATTCAATTACGTTTCACTTCAAAAGAGTCAGTTTTTTTTCAGTTCAACAGATTTCACGCAAGTTTTATATAATAGTTACTTACTAGTGGTGCATAGCCGTGCTGTCAAAACAAAAATCTTAAATAATTTAACGAATTGAAACATACAACAAAACAACGGGATAATTTTCAAAATACGTTAGAATTATAGGTAATGAAACTATATTATAGTATATTTGTTTTTTCAAACAAACCGACGTTTAGAGGTCCCATGGTCACGGTTGACTGAGGTGGTACAGTCTTCAACCAGTTATGTCTAATATTAATGCAAACCATCCTATTTTTCACTATAGTTACAATAGTTATCTTTTATCAAAAAAAATTTTAAATTAAAGTTTAATTAAAAAATTCATCAATTATACTTTGATTTAAACATTCACGATTTTCCACATTATTTGATTTTTAATTCGGGACCTAATCACGTATAAAACATATTTTAATGACCTCGACGTAACGTCCATGGTCTCGAAGGTACTGAACTTGATCTTCATTATTTATTTGTACATTAGGATTGTCACTACGTCCGAAACGACGAGGTAATTAAAATGTGTTTTATACGTGATTAAGTCCCGAAATAAAAATCAAATAAGATCAATTATATTTTTTAGGAAGTTACCTATCATAAGTCCGAAATGACATTTTTCAGAAATAACGTTTGGTCGAATTTCCATAACCTCGAAAGTAATTTTGAGAGGAAAATGTTTTTTTAAAACCTAACCTAACCGAATATCCAACATATCCTGAAAGAACAACCATTTCGTTATAATTCGGTTTTCGGGGTAATGAAAATTCGAACAAACGTTATTTCGGACAAAATCAATTCGAGATTGTGATAGGTTACCTTTTGAGGATCAATAATAACATTATCCCCTTTTGTAATCGTGAAAACAGATGGGTCAGCAGTTTTAGGTTAGCCCCGGCAGAAATGCCAGTTTAAACTATAATTGCTTTAGAACAAAGCGTAAAATATACTCACAGTAGCCTTGCCGTAAGGCACTAGCTTGACTTTAATTGCCCCGCGGAAGTCACGCCACACCGGGGCCAGTTGCTCCACGATGAACTTCTTGCTGTCCGGACACAGAGACTCGTAGTACACTGCCACTTTCACCTGAAATCAAATTGATTGTCTCAATACATACTATGTAGACTTCTCCAAACCCTTCAATAATACGCCATGTTAACAGAACTGATTTCTTAAATTATCTATTCATCCAACAATTTATGTTAGAACTTTAAAATATTCTCAACAAAATTTCTAACCTCAAAAACCGTAATAATTCCTGACCAATCTAACTTGAACATTTGATGAAATACCAATGCATAAATTTTTCTTTCACCTAAAGACGTCGCTTTCTAAATCCCTTCTTTTTCAATTCCCGCCATTTTTTCGCAAGTACGGAATTTTAAAAGCAATGTCAATGGCTAGTCGAACCGGTAGATAAAATAATTATTAATACAAAGATCGAACAGTCAGAAAAATCCTCCGATCCGGCCGGATTTGAACCAACGTATTTAGCATATCGTGCCAGATAAAACGTGCATCTACTGCAAAATGTTCGGACCAATCACAATCTCAACACTCCGACGTGCCAATTAACAAACTATTAAATGAATATATAGAATAAGCTTATTTACCCTTGTAATATTTAAATAAATAATTAATGAAAATATTTTTTGTATTTTACGGTTATATATTTCTTACAATACATACACTTCATGCCCTTTTCAAATTAAGGAAGGCAGAGACCGCAGTCTTTCGTCTTTACATATTTTTTTAACCGACTTCAAAATAAGGAGGAGTTCTCGATTCCACTATTATTTTTTTTGCATATTTTACGCGATTAGTCGGACATTTGTTAACCGATTTCGATGATTCTGTTTTTGTTGGTACACCCTGTATCTCGGTAGTGATCCCTCTCAAATTTGAAGAAAACATTTTCAACGTCCAACATGACAAAAAATAATTGAAAACGCATTGTTTTTATATTAACTTAACACGAAAAATCACATAAAAATAATTATATATGTATAAAATGGTTACCTATCAGCAGTCTGAAATGACATTTTCCAGAAATAACGTTTGCTCGAATTTTCATAACCTCGAAAGTAATTTTGAGAGGAAAATGTTTTTTCTTTTAAACGTAACTTAAACTAACCTAACCGAACCTAATCGTGTCTTTGCGATAAACATTCAACATATCCTGAAAGAACAAATGTTTCATTATAATTCGGTTTTCGGTGTAATGAAAATTCGTAAAAACGTTATTTCGGACAAAAAAAATGTTCGAGTTTGTAGTAGATTACCATGTATAATACTTTATATAGATAGATAGACATCATCAACGTTTCCCAACCCAATTGCGTCTGAGGCCCGACCGCCCTAGGACTTTTCAGTGCCCACTGGGGGGAAACTATGATCTGAATACATACTCGTACATACACTTCATGCCCTTGTCAAATTAAGATAGGCAGAGCCTTCGTCTGTACATATTTTCATATTTTTTAACGGACTTCAAAAAAAGGAGAACTCTACAGGACTCTATATTTTGTGTGTGTATTACGTGATAACTCCGACATTTGAGAATAGATTTCGATGATTTTTATTTTGTTGGAAAGTAGGTACCTCAGTATTGGTCCCATTTAAATTTGAAGAAAATATTCCACCTCTAAGGGTAGCAAATTAGGGGATGAATCCGGTTTATTAGATTTCGCACACTTTCCGTTAGCCCATTTTAACAAAACTTGGCACATAGATGTACTTCCTTTCGAACAAAAAAGAATAATCAAAATCTGTCCAAACAGCCGGAGTAATCACGTAACATAAACACAAAAACGTCCCTTTTTGAAGTCGGTAAAAAACAGTAAATACAAAATACTTGTATGTAAAAATCAATACGTACTATAAACTAACAGTTAATGTATATGAATTGGAAATGGCTGCATTCAAACAGACAGTAAAACTTTACTTTGAAAGTCACGCTTTTTAACCGACTTCAAAAAAGGAGGAGGAGGAGTCTCAATTCGACTGTATGTTCTTTTTTTTTTGTATGTACGTTACGCGATAACTCCGATATTTGTGAACCGATTTTCATGATTCTTTTTTTGTTGGAAAGGGTGTACTTCCATGGTGGTCCCATTTCATTTTGAAGGAAATCATCCACCCCGAAGGGTGGCTGTTCACGCATGAAGATTCATTTTTATAAATAGCGCCTAACTTTAATTTAGGAGCAATTACTTTAATGGTTGATTTTGCTATTTCTCCAATTCTAGGCGTTTTTCTCTCGATATACTTTGTGTAGTGAGAACTTATTTTTATTATCTCCAGTGTCAAGTCAAGTATAGTGGCGAACTAGGGGATATTTCAAAAAAACTTAGCAAATAGACTCAATTCCACGTTCTTTTCGGTCGGTTTTTTTTAGTACTCTGTACTGAGATTATTATAAAATCAACGATGTTATGGATTCAAATTTAAATGAGTATTTAGGAAATGAAACTATTTTTCCGGATTTAAATCGTGTATACCTATTTGTTTTTTCAAACAAACCAACGTTTCGGGCCCTTTACAGGTCCCATGGTCACGGTTGACTCAACTATGATGGGACCGGTAGAGGGCCCGAAATGTTGGTTTGCTTGAAAAAACAAATATACGCGATTTAAATCAGGAAAAATAGTTTTATTTTCTGTGTGTAACAATAGCGAAAACTTAAGAACTCGATATTTCCTGAATATTCATTTTCTTTAAAAAAATCATAATATTACCTGTATACATAATTTAAGTTTGTATTTGCTTTGTTTTGTTGTCTTGTGCGAGTAAATATTTTGAATTTGACTATTTTATTTATTTATTTTTATTTATTTATTTATTTATTTCAGGCAACTAGGACCCATAGATACACACCTTACAGACTAACATACATATAATATAACAATAATATAATAAAACAATAACAGAAATATTAAATAAATACCTTACGGACTAATCATAAATACAATATAACATGATAATATACATATAACACTATTTGTTTACACGTATGTACTTCGACGTGTGACGCAACGTGGGTGTCCGGTAGCCGTCCTCGGAAACGCCGGTATATGACACCCTTCGGCCAAAAGTCTCCTCTTAGAAGGTCGACAGGTGTTGAGTTGGTACTCGCACCACAAATGAATTAAAATTCACGTTGTGGCGCGACTCCAACCGCTCGACCCTCAGGTTTGCATTGGCCTTCACTCGCATGTACTCCACAATATCCGCAGACTTGGTGGAGTAATGAAGACGCGACACGTATAACAACGTCGTCGGTACCGCTGGACGCAATAAATGATTCGGGCCAGTCAGGGCGGTGCCACTAAGGTTTCGGCTGATGTTCTTCTTTTTCTTTTCCACCTTCCGAAAGCCGTCCTCGTCGCACTGATCAACTCGTCTCGGTGGTACTGACGACGCAGCTCCAGATACGAGTTTCTTTTTCAGTTTTCCCTTCATTGGTTGCCTGGGTTGTGGTTGTGGAGTACTGGGTCGGGCAGCGGCAACAGCTGCGTAATCACGTGAAGGGGTCGTCTCCGGCGGGGCGGGGTGCGGGGAAACGCGCGCGGCAACAGCGCCAGAGGTCGGTGACACATGCATGTCAGCCGACTTAAAACTGCTGAAAGAAGCATTTTGCGCCCCGCGACAAGTGTTCACGTTGCAGGCCTCAGGTGACCTACTTACCGAAGCCGCACTACTAAGTAATGCAACTTGGGCACGCAACTCACTGATGGTGTTGTCTGAGGCCTTCAACTTACACTGAAAATACGCAGCCGCGTTTTACACTTAGCTTTACCACCGGTTCCCTAACCGTGCAATTAAGTATCAATTATCTAAATTAGAAAATGAAACATATACTTACATAATCGCAATTAGCAAGTTGATTTTTAGAATTACGTTGAAGTATTTAGGCTTTCGCTGGAGTGAATTTAGTAACGGAAATAGAGCTCGAGTGTTGCGTGTTTTAACACAATTAACAATCTTTATGTAGATACAATTATATAATAGTTGGCATAAGTAGTAAATAACGTACAAATATACCGTTGTTCGCCAGCAAAGACAGCATATCTGTGTAGGTATATTACCAGACTCAATAAAATAATAAGCGAAGTGATCAGCTCTAGGTTATCATAGCATTTTATTTTCATTGGAATTACTTCATCAATTATATGTGCTGGGTATACGGAAGAATTTTGAAAATATCATGGGTAGAGTGCCCTATGAAAGAGTATTGCATATAGTGAATAAGAAATTAGAATAAAATAGACATTTATAGCAACGCCACAACACAAAGATACAAAAAAGTATTGAAACCATTGACATAAAAATAATTAATAGACAAAATAAAAAAGGAAGATTTTTCCACCCTTTGAGGTGGAATATGTTGTTTAAATGTCAATGGTAGTGGTCCCATTGAAATTTAAACAACTAAAGTACCTCTTTTCCAACAAAAAAAATCGGTTCACAAGAAACTGAGTGCCTCACTATTGGTCTCATTTAAGTTTGAAAAACAATATTCCGCCTCCAAGAGTGGCTAACTAGGTGACAGTTTCGCACACTTTCCGGTAACCGTTTGCAATAAAACTTGGCAAATAGATGTAATTACACGAACTTTTGAGGTCGGTTTTTTCTAATAGCAAAGTTATTGACGGAAGTGGTTTAAAAAATGAAGCGTTTCTTCTTTGTGTGTTTGGTTTGACTTTGCCATCGAGTATGTAATCAGAAATAGAGACGAAATAAGGGCCGTCCATCCCTGGCAACTAATCAGGCAAATAGGCCTTCAATCACTTTTAAATATCAACTCTTCTTTGCGCTGAAATCACAAATCAGAAAGCTGAAATAGTACAGCGCCAACAACTGACCTGTGTGTACATCTCCGTATATTCCAAAAATATTCTGTATTTATCATAATGAAGATAATATCTATAACAATGGGGCTGTCCCATATGGTGGTGTGGGAAAAACAGCCAAACATCTAATTACAAAACAAACGGAATCACATTTCATCGGTAATTAAATATTAAATATGTAATTTTTCAATATTCGTCCATTATAGCAAAACTCAAGTTAAACTGGCCGATTTGAAGTGAAACAATTGACGACACCCGTCAATTGTTTCGAATCCGGGCTGGCCAATCAGAGCGCAGTAACCGTATCACCCAATGGTATCACCGTAACGATTAGGCAGAATAATTTTCAAACAAATTAAATGACATTTCGTCTCTATTTCTGGTTATATACTCGATGAACTTTAATTACTTTATTGTCTTCTGCCCGCCGGCCACCCTTGGCCATTGCTCCGCAGAAAAGTGCCACCAGACAGGCTACCAGCATTGTCCTCATTTTGTTCTGTTGAAAAAGAAACATATAAATCGTTAGAACACGTAACCAGAATACATGAAATCAGGGTAAGGGACCTGGTGAAATTAGTAGCATTAGAACCCCTTGTGAAAGAGTTTGTCCAGGGAAGTACCCCTTGCCTGTTTCTGCCGCCAAGTAGTAACGTCAGCATTACTGTGTTCCGTTTATGAAGGGTAAGGGTGCTAGTGAAATTACAGGCACTTGGGACTTGTTAACTTATGTCTCAGGGTGACAGGCGCTGTGGCAGTGCCCCTTAGATCTTTGCGATTCAAAGCTCTGAGTGGCGCTGCAACTGTTATTGGTAGGCGTGTTGCGTGTTGGTAGTGTAACTGGGGCGTAGCTTAGGATGCGTAGCGAGAGGTACTTTTATGAATTTAAACTGGAATAATCTTCAAAACTTGGTTTATTGTATTCTTTCACATACTTTCGGCGTGGGATCACAATTTGATATGTCAAGATGCTCCATTTTTTTCTTACTTCCTTTTTTATAACACATTCTAATTACAAAACTATTCATTCAGCCAGTGATTCTACTCATAGAGTAGAGGCTAGACTACAGTAGTAACACCAGGCGCACAATTTGGTTTGCAATAAATTCATTGTTTCGGTGGCTGCGTGACTTGTGGCATCGTCTTGTTGAAACCACATGTTAGTGATATCCATATCATCAATAATAGGCCAAAATTGAGTTGTTAACATCTCTTGATAGCGTAATCCATTGACCGTAACCGCATTTACTGCCGAAAAAAATGGCCCAATGCCAACGGCACAAGTCACACAGCCACCGAAACAATTAATTTACTGCAAACGAAATTTCCCGATCTCATAATTTCACGAAATGGCCAGCTCGATCATCTGATTATTTTTTATGGGGTTATGTTATTCATCTCGTCACTTTGTATTATAAAAAAAACCTTTTTATGAAAAAAAAAAACCGACTCAAAAGTCTACTTGTGAAATTACATGTGCCAAGTTTTATTGACATCGATTAACGGAAAATGGGTGAAATCCAGTAAACCATATACATCTCCTAATTTGCCACCTTTAGAGGTGGAATGTTGTTTTCAAATATGAATCGAACCATAACAGACACACGTACCCTATATTTCCAATTTCCAATAATTAAGAACACCCTCCTTTTTGTCGACTTTTTGAAGGATTACCCCGATGTTCGTGAACCGATTTTGATGATTCATTTTGTTGAAAAGAGGGTACCTGTTTCTGAATCCGGTTTTGCGCATTTTCCTTTAACCGATTTCAATAAACTTGGAAAATAGATGTAAAAAATCCGATAAGCAAACCTTTGAAGTCGGTTTATTTTAATACAAAAGTTAAACATCATCATCATTCAGCCATACGACGCCCACTGCTGGGCATAGGCCTCCCCCAACGATCTCCACGACGATCGGTCCTGCGCTGTCCGCATTAGTTCTCCTACGGTTCCACATTTCTGATTCTATCACGAAGGGACATACCGAGCATCGCTCTATCTATTGTCCGCAGAGTGACCTTGAGCTTTCTTAAGAGGCCCATAGTGAGAACCAAATTATACAACTTTAAATCCATTTGATTTTCGAGCTAACAACGCCACATCATACCTCTTCTTGAGCCTGGCTTTTTAAAATTAAAATTAAGACACGTAGACTTATGTTGTATATGAAGCCAGTCCATATTTTTCACTTTGGACGTATAAACACAATGGCTGGGGTACGGAATATCATATTTGGCACCAAACAAAAGGCATATACGGCTTCCCAAAAAAATACTTTTCCGACTCACGTTGCATTGTGACTGCATGTTGAAAATATTGGGAAACTCGCATTTGTTGTGTACATTACAAAAGCCATAAGTATCTTATCTAGTAACCATAGCTTATATCTTACGTTGCAATTAAGCCTGAGAACGTTCCCACGTAAGTTATTGAATCGCGTTTGCAAAACCAACTGTAATTTCAACCTTGATGTCAACAACAACAGGACGAACAAGTCGTGCGCCTGGTGTTAGGCGACACGCCGGTTCATGGCAGTTGCAGTGCCACTGAGACCTTCAAATCACAAAGAGCTGAGGGACAGTGCCACTGCGCGTGTCACTTTGAGGCATAAAATCGCCTTACTTTCTCATACTCGTATCTTATAAAGAGTAATATTCAGAAGATGGCAAAACTATCCATTTATTTTAAATTTCTTATCAAGGCTTATCAAACTTATTAAGGCAAGGCTGTGACTATCATTTTTGCTCTCGATAATAGCAAAATAAAGCATTCTTCCACGATTTTTGACGTTTTGCGTGAGTTAATTGACATTAACAGGGAGCAGAGGAAAAATTCCTAATCTTCGATTTGATTTTCGAGGGGTATATCCACTTTAAAGTTAAAAATAAAAAATTGTATGAGTAACTACGCGATATATTCAAGCATAGACATTAATCAGTAACATAAAACAATAAAGTTTCCTCGATAGATAAAAATCACGAAATGACCTCTAATTTTCACATTTTTTCGATTCATCCTCGAAATGCTACAGGTTATTAGGACAAAAATTAGATAATTAATTATATTTATGCATGATCGAGAACTGTCACTACGGATTTTTTTGAATCCCTTTAGTTTTAGAGTTATTCCGCTAAAACGAATTTGGTACTTTTAATGCGCAAAATTCAACATCTCCTGTCGCATGTCACGCGAACTTCAGGCATATATTTGTTTCACAAATTTGGGCGGAGCCAATGTCAAAACTTTTTTGGCATGAGAGCTCTTAATATAAAGTACAAAGTGAAAATGGCGGGCTGAGCTCAAGTATGTGGAACGGCGCGTACTGTTGGCGCACGTGTTACAAAATAATAAAATAAATAAGTATATTTCTTACTGGATTGTACTTAATTATTATTTAATGACAGAGAAACCTTAATGGTGTAACATATTGAAGCAATGCTAACTTTAGAATGATGACATAGGCTTGTGGCATTATGATGATTACGCACTGTTACATAATGCAATATTAACTCGCTTTTAACATAGTACCTTAATATGGTGATTATGTTTAACCTGCTTTATAAAAATAAGTGGAATTCTACATGTCGTTGCGTTAGAGTGAAAATATTTACGTAGTATTAAACGCCTTATTTACGTAGTTTCTTTTTATCTTATCAAGTGACGGGACGAACAAGTCGTGCGCCTGATGGTAAGCTACACGCCTGTCGACAACAGTTGCAGTGTCATTCAGAGCTTTAAATAGCAAAGATCTGAGGGCACTGCCGCTGCGCCCGTCGCCCTGAGGCATAAGTTGACAAGTCCCATGTGCTTGTAATTTCACCAGCACCCTTACTAACCCTTCAAAACCAGAATACAGTAACGCTGACATTACTGCTTGGCGGCAGAAATAGGTAAACTGGTAGTGCTACCACTATGTTACTCCGACATTTGTTGTTTGTTGGAAAAGGGGTACCTCATTCAAATTTGAAGAAAATATTCCACCTCTAATGCATGTTCAAAGCCCTGCACTAGGGAAACCCTGTGTGCCATGGATGCCTGTAAGGTTGGCAAATTGGGAGATGAATTTAGTTTATTGGATTTATTCTACCTTCTACTAACTAAACGTTATTATACAACTTCTGCGTGCTTGGATGACAAAAATCCGTGGTAGTAACCCGTTTAGCTCATGGAGGTAGTCTCGATCTCTGATGTCTCTGATGTACAATATTAAATGTTATTTACAAAGAGCAACCCCTAGAGTTTCTTGCTTATTCTTTTCAGGGGAATCTGCCTTACGAATGAGCGGTAGAGTTTAACCATTGTGACGATTTCAAGTGTAATAATGCTTACCTATGAAATAAAGATTATTTTGAATTTTGAATTTGAATTAGAATTTTTCCGTAAACCGATTTCAATAAAACTTGGTAAATAGATGTAATTTCACAGACTTTTGAGGTAACAGTTTTCAAGTGTAATTTGCTTACCTATCAAATAAAGATGAATAATAAAATTGAATTGTAATAAGAACCTAAGAACACGATATATATCTACAAATGCAAAATAGAATACTAACATGTTTGTTAGAGATCACTACAGGTCCTTCATACCGTGTATCACTGTACTCCAATCGCGTAATAGAAAGTGACTATCGATGCAAGTTCTTAAGTGAAATCGTAAACAAAGCCGCTTTCCCGTACTTTAGCCACATATAATTATTGAATCATGTGTACTGCGCACGCTAATACAGGACCACCAACTTAGCGGTATAAGGGCAGAGAAGGCTAACGCGCCGTTTCACCAAATGTTGAATATTATAAAGACGACTTTAATGCCATAAAAACAAATGAAATGTTGACGACCCCGTGATCGAATGTCTTTATTTAACCGACTTCAAAAAAGGAGGACTTTTCTATTCGACTGTACGTTTTTTTTTGTATGTATGTTACGCGATAACTCCGACATTTGTGAACCGAATTTGTTGATTCTTTTTTTGTTACCTCAGACATTCAACATTCTATCTCTAAGGGTGGCAAACTAGGGGATGAATGACTTTTGAGGTCGGTTTTTTTAGTACTCTGTACTGTTTTTTATAACATTAAGTGACGGGGACGAACAAGTCGTGCGCCTGATGGTAAGCTACTACCTATCCATAACAGTTGCAGTGCCAATGATCTGAGGGGCACTGCCACTGCGCCTGTCACCCTGAAACATATGTTGACAAGTCCCACGTGTCTATAGTTTCACGGACACCCTAAAAATCTGGATCCAGTAATGCTCATATTACTACTTGTCGGCAGAAATAGGTAAGGTGGCAGTACTCTCTCACAAGGAGCTCTACTGTACACCGGGTTCAATTCCCGGCCAGGTCAATGTAGAAAAGTAACTAATCTATAAATTTTTTTTTTTTTATTTTGTATATTTCGATGTACAAAACAGTTTACATTCAGTGGTACATGTTTTGAGATACAGTTAATCCAACATTATTTTATTATACATTACGCCAACTGAATTGGACCTGTGGTTTCGTTTCTTTTATTTTCACAAAATTAGGTTTTTTGTATTTTTTTCGAAATTAGTTGTTTGTATCTTTTCACAAAATTCGGGGAACATAATATTAGTAAATAAATATGGCTCTTTACAGAAATAACAAAAAATTAACATAAATAAAATTGGCGTAGTCTTAACCGCCTCCGTGGCCGAACGGTGACTGCCACGCAGAGGTCCCAGGTTCGATTCCCGGGCCGGGAGAAATATTTGTATTACCTACATTTATTACTCTCGTGAGTTTGGGTGTAATTTGTGGTTGTCTATGTGTGTGTCCATGGCACCCGCGACACAGGGTTTCCCTAGTGCGGGGCTATGTTGAGTGTGTGCGTTATTATTATTATAATTGGAGGTATCGTTATGCGAAGTATGAAACATATTTGTTATAAATTAATCTCAACTTTTCCCTTTTTCAGTAATAAAAAAGGGGACAAGCTTAAAACTTGAAAATGTGAATAAATATATATATAATAGTAATTTATACTAATTACTACATAGTATAAATTACTATAGTAATTTGATAGTACTAATTACTACATAGTATAAATTACTATAGTAATTTGATAGTACTAATAAGAAGATCATTCGAAGTAATTGAGGAGATTGTTGTCTACAAAGATTGTTGTCGAAAACATCAAAGTGACCTCCTAATTTTGAGATTAGGATGATATTATAATATAATAAAGCACTAATTATTTACAAGTATGGATTGCGACGTGTGACGCAAGGCGGGTGTCCGGTAACCGGCCTGGGAAACGTCGGTACATGATACCCTTCGACCAAAATTCCACCTTCACAAAAGTCGATGGATGTTCAGTTGGTACTATACCACAAATTAATTAAAATTCACATTGTAGTGGGACACCAACAGCTCGCCTTCAGGGTAGCTTTATTTTTTAATACTCCATCACGGAAGCCAAAAATAATGGAAGTGCAATAAGTTTCGATTACTATCAGAACCGTTGTTGCCAAAATTTTAAACACTATGAAATCTTGATAATGGTTGGGCTTAGTTTCTAAATTAAAAAGATGTTGCAAGTTCTGGACTGTGAATGTAATTTAACGTTTACTCAGTTGGCATATCGTTGAAGGTTTAAAACCTGTTATTGCAATTAAATTTTTATTGAATTGATATTCAATTATTTTTACGTGAAATGGCTCCCACTAGTTTGTTATAATTATTAATACAAAGATCGAATACTCTGAAAAAAAGTCGTTGAAAAGCCAAATAAAGGTACGACGCAAGCACATACAATAATTTGTGAGGTCCGCTGGTTCGTTCCGTGGCTTAATTGGTATACAACGTCTGGCACGGTATGTTAGAAGACGTCGGTTCGAATCCGGCCGGATCGGAGGATTTTTCTCCGAGTATTCGATCTTTGTATTAATATCCATTATTGTAAGTTACAACATTTTAACTTCAAATTGAAATTTCATTTAATGACATTTTAATTTCAAATTAAATTTCATTTAATGTGCTGTCATCAAGCGTCAATAGCTGAATGACATTGACTTACAAATAAATGGACGACGGGTCTCATACAAAAACCACGAAAAAAATGTCCCAAGTCAACTTATTCGAAATTTAAATTGTAATGTCATCGCAGTATCGCGCTGTCAGTCGAACAAACGAAGACTAAAGCGGAGTTTGACGCTCTGTATACGATTTTAACGCCTTACAAGTTCGGACACTTTTTAGCGCGGACCCGACGTCCATATAATTGTAAGTCAATAGCTGAATGACTATGAGATGCCGAACAACTAAAAGTTTACCATATTATTGCAGCGGTATAAGGTTTTTCTTTTATTATAACAAAAAAACTATTACGATAAACAGAAAATAGAATTACAATTAACTTAAATAAGACTTAACAATGAGATGAAATACCACCATGGGTGCCAATTACAGCTTACATTTTGGGCTTCAAAGGACTGAGCTCAAATCTATGTAACTCCGCTTGCTGTTGGCATACGTGTCCCGCACTCTAAGCACGTCTACTGTATTTATTGTTTTATGTACTCCACAGTATCCATAGACTTTGTGGAGTAATGAAGCCGTGTCACGTATAATAACGCTGGACGCCATAGATGAGTTGGGTCGTATATATGTATAATCGCATTGTCGCATCGGGGCCGCGGAAGAAAAAAAACAATGGAAGTGCCGATTATTATCAGAACCAATGTCGCCAAAAGTCACACATTGTTGTGTTTCAAATTAATGAAACAATACAGAATCTTGATATTGATTGGTTGTGTTTCAAACTTAATAATGATTACAAACTAATGGAGTAATTTCACAATAATCTCAGTACCGAGCACTAAAAAAACTGACCTCAAAAGTACGTCTAATTACATATAATTACCATGTTTTATTGATATCGGTTACCGGGTAGTGCGCAAACCCGGATTCATCTCCTAGTTCGCCACTAAAATATAATAAAAATCGGTTCTCACTTCTCAAAGTATACTGAGAGAGAAAAACGCCTTGAATTGGAGTCTTGAATCATTTCCCATGTGTAACAATCGCGAAAACCTAAGAACTCGATACCTGTTATTACAAGTTACGACGTTTTGATATTATATTGAAATTTCAATAAATGTGCTACCACAGAGGGTAATGACGATGTATTGGAATTATTAATTTAGTTCTCCAAACAAGAAGCGACCATAAGCGATACTTTCGTTTCTTGTAACAAAAAAAAAATATTTCGATAAGCAAAAAAATTTAAAATTTAATTAAATTTTTATTCAATTATTTTTTGTGTAATTACTCCACTAGTTTGTTATAATTATTAATACAAAGATCGAACACTCAGAAAAAATTCCTTCGATCCGGTCGGATTCGAACCGACGTCTTCTTGCATACCGTGCCAGACGCTCTACGAACTAAGCCACGGAACGAACCAACGGACCTCACGAATTTTTCTATGTGCATGCGTCGTGTCTTTGTATTTGGTTTTTCAACGACTTTTTAGTCGTAGCGCCATCTATGAGAAATCTATGAAAGATTTATCACCCAGTTAGTACCTTTGAAATTTATTTAAATAAGACTCCGATGATATGAAATATCACCACGGGCAATATCTTTGGTGCGGCTATAATTTTTTGCACTTCCAAACAGCAATTTGCACGAAAGAATGACAACCCTATCACACAAAGCAAAAATGGCGGACTGATCTCAGATAGGTCTTTCAAGACCTATAATTAGCACGCGTCAGACGCTAACTAACCACGTCTACTGTATTTATTGTTCTGTGGTCGGGGCGGGGCCACAAGACTGGTGTACTTCCTTTTCTGTTTACCAAATTACACCAAACACATGATTATATTTCATTGTTACGGATACATTCAGTTGACTGTACAATTTGTTTTGTAAAAGTACACTATGTAATGATAGTAAATTGTAAGTAATGACCTCAAGTGACCCCTCAAAAGATGTCATTGACTCATCGCTTGTCATATTAAATGCCTATTTACTTGTCATAAACGATTTATGACATTTAACCAGTATAGTGCTAAAAAGTGCTAAATATATTATGAAATTACAGACCCCTGCGATCTTTGCGGTTTAATTCTCCGAGTGCCACTGTTATGAACAGATGCGTCGCTTACCACCAGGCGCACGAGTTGTTCGTTGTATTATAAAAAAAGGAAATTAAACCCACGCTGCTAAAAAGCAATTTTTATTCACTTTGACGTATCTTGAGTGAAAATTGTTGCAAATATTCATAAATAATTTTTCAACACATTTGCTCGTAACGGGCTTCTTATTGTATCGCTTTTAGGCTCATAAACCTAGCTATTGAACACGCGTTTGTAATTATATTACAAAACGTGTGTGTAATAAGTATAGGCTTAACCGGATTAAGATGTATCTCACAACAAGGCCTATGTATTAAAACTATGCATTCTTAAATTATCCGGGTTATGTCTTTGAAATTAACTTGGTCTATTAAAAAAACAGCTCTAACCTACATATTATAAGATTCAAATTACAATGACAGTAATCCCAAACAAACAGGGTCACAGTTTTTTTTTTATTTCTGTTTAATACGGTTGTGTAGTCTTACCTTACAAATAATATTTTTATTAATAAATTTATATTTCTTATTTGATGTGATAAATATAGAAAAACATACACAATATACACCTATAAAACTTTAATTGAATAAAATTACTTATTTTGGATAATATTTTACACGAATTTGAGTGAAATAAGGACATATTTATATTATTTCGCATTGGCTGTTTAGGAATTTCACCTAAGTCTCATTATTGCCGAAGCACCTGCGCGCGCATATCCGCGCCGCGGCGCCAGGCGCAGAAAAAATAACTCTGCGCGCCAATTTCCATTGATACGTTCGAAACATTTATATACGCTGTGTGTTAGATAATTACCTAGGTGTTTAAAATGTCCTGCTCAAGCACGGAAGAAAACATTTTGATGGATTTAACACCGCCCGAAATCCTCACAGAGGCACAAAACGCAAGTGACAGTTTATTACCTTCGAAATCCAGAGAAAAATACATGGCTGCATATGAAACTTTTAATTAATGCCAAATAAAGCTATTTTTCATTTCCATTTTACTCAAGTTTGTTTCATTTTCCTCGCAAATGTGTTGAAAAACGTCGTATGAAACACGTGTGCTTTGATCATTACACTCTCGGCTTTCTTATCGCGCTCGCCTGCGGCTCGCGCGAGTAATAACGCCTCGTGTGTAATGACCAACTTAGCACACTTGTATCATAATGTACTATTAAACGTGACGGGGTCGTTTATATTTAAACTTACAAAAATCAATAAATGAGCTGTGACGAAAATGAATTTAAATTCAAACAAAAATATGCTCCCAACTACCATTCGAGCAATGTTAGTCTACGTGATATTCAATTATTTTTTGTGAAATTACTTACAAAAATTTCCTTCGATCCGGCCGGATTCGAACCACCGTCTTACAGCAAACCGTGCCAGAGGCTATGCCAAGTAAAGCATGGATCTATGTATTTACCGCGTATTATACCGCGGGAGTTTCAAATTCGCTGCATCTAAGTGCTGGAATGATTTGCCTCCTCCAGTACGAAACTCAAAGTCATCTTATACTTTTAAAAGAAAGTGCAAGCTTTGGTTACTTTCGAGGCAAAGATCAGAAAGTAATTGGATGTAGTTTGTAATTATATTTATACGTGTGGGTGCTGTTCATCTCTACCTAAACCCCAAATTTGAGTATTTTTTAGTTGGAATATTTTATCTATCTCAGGTACTATAAGGACAATAGATTTATTATAACTTTAAGTGAGTATACATATATATATTTATTATTTTGTGATATCTTTTGGAGCTACTCGAGACGCGTCAGACAAATACTATGATTAAAATGTAGCGAGTTTCAAAAAAGTAGGGTCTGAAAAACAGCTTAAGCTGAGACTCTATCCTTTTTATCTACACAGTATCTATAAGTGACTTATTAAGTTAACTGCCTCCGTGGCTGAACGGTTACCATGCCGGACTGCCACGCAGAGGTCCCAGGTTCGATTCCCGGGCCGGGAGAAATAGTTGTATGGCCTACAATTATTCCTCTCGTGAGTTTGGGTGTAATTTGTGGTTGTTTATGTGTGTGTCCATGGCACCCGCGACACAGGGTTTCCCTAGTGCGGGGCTATGTTGAGTGTGTGGGTTATTTATTTAGAAGTGATGTTATTTACGACTAAATTGTTTTGTAAATGTAGATAAATAAAGTTCTTTATTATTATTATTATTTGCTTTTCAACGACTTTTAGCCGTAGCGCCATCTATGAGAAATCTATGAAAGTATTTGGCCATAGCGCTTAGTTAGCGTTAGTTTGCGTAGCGTCTGCCACGCTTTGCTAGCATACATACGTCGGTTCGAATCCGGCTGGATCGAAGGAATTTTTTCTAAGTGTTCGTTCTTCCAATAATTTAATTTATTTGTTTAGAAAACAAACAGAACGCAGCCTGCACCATAATAAATAACGCACACACTCAACATTGCCCCGCACTAGGGAAACCCTGTGTCGCGAGTGCCATGGACACGAGAGAAATAATTGTGGGCCATTCAACTATTTCTCCCGGCCCGGGAATCGAACCTGGGACCTCTGCGTGGCAGTCCGGCATGGTAACCGTTAGGCCACGGAGGCAGTTAAACCATGGGTTGCCAAATTCTCGATCTCAGATTGGCTAATTTTTACAAAGCCTGTTCCTGATGATCTTGTCGAGACCCGCACAACATCCGCATCCGCAAAAACTCTGCATCGATTCATGCGAATGATCTGCAGTTGCGGATGCTGACGTTTTCGGCATCCCTAGTACACATTCCACAATTCCAACAGACAAGGCGTACGTTTCGAGTGATATGAATAGCACACCTATGACGCTGGGTATCCAATGACATTGGTAGCTGACACTTGATCACCCTAGCTACAACACGATTATAGATGTTAACACAGCTAGTAAGTCATAATCCAGTTTTATATCTGTGGTTAATGGTTTCGTATTCGAATGATATCGTAGAGGTGGTGCAAATGGCAAAAGGCTCGTATCTGCGCCAAACCAAATTTTATAGGAGTCAAAACAAAGTGAAACAATCATCTAATCCATAGGTAAAATTTTTACGCTTGAAAAGTAATTTTTTAAGCTACTGCTCGTTCACTACTCTGACCTCCCTGAGAAGAACGAGCAAGAAACTCTGGGGATTGCTCTTTTCAAATAAACTTAAATGCTATGTAATACACTTTAAATCAAATTCGTGAGGAATGTAGAGCCATGTCGTCTTTCCATACATATTTATGTAACACGTAGTCTTCAATTTTGTAATATGACTTTTCAATTAAAATATTTTTAATGTAGTTTTTAAGCTTAGGAAATGATAATATAAAAACGTATACCTGCAGTTCCCCATAAAAGAATCGTTTACCTTATTTAAACGAAACAGTAGTACCATGAGTTTGGACTTAGTTCTAAGGGTAATATTATGAATATCTCTTTCTTAACGAAATTATGTATATTTTTTTTTTTTTTTTTTTTTTTTTATAAAATATAGGTGCGCATTTGACCTCCATCTCACCTGATGGAAAGTGACGATGAGGTCGACGATGGAGCATGCACACCTAAATAATGCCTATTCACTCTCGCCTTGAAAAGGTCCAAGTTATAACGTTCAGGGAACAAGTCTGCAGGCAGGGAATTCCACTCCATAGCCGTTCGCCATATAAATGTGGAAGCGTAACGCTTCGTGCGAATCTTTGGAATATCCACAACATAGGGGTGGAACCCAAGCCTACGCCTAGTCCCCCGGTGATGGAAAGGGGAAGGCGGAATTAAATCATGTAATTCCATCGCACACTCTCCGTGATATATCCTGTAAAATACCGATAAGCAGGCAACTTTACGGCGGTGTTCAAGGCTCTGCAGCTTCGCCTCCACTAATTCCGAGTCACCTATAAGCCTCTTGGCACGGTTGTCAATTGAATCCAAAGTGGCCAGTTGATATGTCGCAGAGCCATCCCAAAGGTGGCAGCAGTACTCCATGCACGATCGGACTTGTGCTTGGTACAGCTGGAGCAACTGTCCCGGTGTAAAGTACCGCCTCACCCTGGAAAGGATCCCAAGCTTCCTTGCTGCATTTTTGGCCGTGGATTCAATGTATCTGCCGAAGTTCAAATTGGACGACAGGTCCATTCCAAGTAGCTGGAGACAATCGGCTATCGGTATGGATATATCACGAAAAGTCGGAGTCAGCTCAAAGGGACTCCGTTTTGTGGAGAATAGACACGCCTGCGTTTTGGTAGCGTTAAATTTGACAAGATTGGCATTGCCCCAATCGGAGACTGCCTGGAGTGTCAAATCTAAACGGCTAACCATGGACTCTCGACAAGACTGGATTTCCTCTCCACTGACCCTTGCATTGGTCAAGTACCTATCTACAACTGTGCTGTCATCAGCATACGCAAAGGTACCTGGAATTAACATATCATTGATATGCAGCAGAAAGAGAGTTGCAGACAGTACGGAACCCTGAGGAACTCCGGCATCTATCGCCATATGTTCGGAAGAGTAGCCTTCTAAGACCACTCGAATCGAACGTTCGCTCAAGAAATCCGAGATCCAATTGCAAAGGTCAGTGGGAAGCCCATAAGAGGGAAGCTTGCTTAAAAGGCTTGCGTGCCAGACCCTGTCAAAGGCTTTAGAAATGTCCAAAGACACTGCAAGTGCTTCGCCTTGCTTTTCTATAGCCTCGCTCCATATGTGACAGGCATACACAAGAAGATCCCCAGTAGATCGCCCTCGTCGGAATCCGTACTGGCGATCACTGAGGAGATCGTTGTCTTCAAGGTACGATAGGAGACGGTTGTTGAGTACACGTTCCATAGTCTTGCAGAGTATGGAAGTGACTGAGATAGGTCTATAGTTGACAGGGTCAGCTCTGCTTCCCTTTTTTGGTACAGGTTGCACGTTTGCAAGCTTCCACGACCTGGGAACTACACCAGTCTCAAGTGAGAGGCGGTACAGGCGTGTGAGAACAGGAGACAACTCAGGTGCACAGTTACGCAGGACTATTGCTGGAATTCCATCTGGCCCGCTAGCTTTATTCACGTCTAGATTTCGCAGAGTTCTAAGTACCTCTTTTTGGCGTATGCGAACTGGCGCCATAGTGCAGCCAGCCTGAGGTAAAGTAGGTGGTAGGGTCCCTGCGGCATCTAGACGCGAATTTTCTGCAAAGAGTGAGGCAAAGAGATTCGCCTTCTCTTCCGCAGTATGAGCCAGCGAACCATCCGGCCTCAGCAGAGGTGGCAAAGATGGGCGACAAAAGTTCGATTCGACCGCTTTGGCCAGGGACCAAAAGGATTTGCTGCCTGCTGGATAAGAGGCAAGCTTGGCTCCTATGCGGCGCACATGGTCGAACTTGGCCCTACGTAACATGCTTTTGCACTTCTTGGCGGCCTTATTAAAAGCTTTCTTCATGTTCTGAGTACTCGGAGTTTTGCGTAGTCGAGCATCTGCCCAAGCTTGGTACGCGGACTGTTTACGTGCTTCAGCACAACTACAATTAGCGTTAAACCATGGACGAGCTTGGGGTCCATTGGGTACATCAGAGTATGGAATGTAATACTCCATACCCAAACGCAAGACCTCGACTACAGCATCAGCACAGCTCGACGAGTCTCCTGAAGTAAAGCACGCCTGCCAGGGATATGACGCAAAGAAATGGCGCATTTCGTCCCAATCTGCTAACTTGTATCGCCACACCCGTCTCATACCACTAGGGCCCTGATCGGGTGGGGAGTATACGGATACAGTTTTCACCAGACAATGGTCGGAAGTACCCAGTGGGGCCTCCACAACCACAGAGTATCGGTCCGGATCAGTTGTCAGCAGAAGGTCCAAGCAATTAGCCGTATGGGATTCAACATCTGGTATCCTAGTGGCGCCACTGACAAGCTGGGATAAGCTTAGCGTTAACGCAAGTTTACGCGTCTCTCTCCCAGCGTGATCGGTCTTCTGGTATGGGAACAACCATTCTTGATGGTGTGCATTAAAGTCCCCCAGAATGACTAGTTGCGCCGCTGGGTACCTATGCTGAATCTCATCAGACGTCTCACTTAGATATTGGAACAGCTTGGTCGTCTCCTGATCTCCACTGTGCGATCGGTAAACACAGCAGTACACTATTTGTGTAACTCCTGTGTCAACCAGAAGCCATAAAATTGAAAAACTCGGTGCCTCAAGGTTCTTGAGACGCTTGACACAGATGTCATCGCGAACGTACACACAGACTCCGGCACGAGGTACGAACCTGTGCTCCAGAGTATACCCGGGGTAGCTGAGGTACGCTGCGTCAGTCGGACATCTGATCTGCGTCTCTGTGAGGAACAGCAGCAGCGGTTTGTCGGTTTCAAGGTGGTAGTGGACCGAATCGAGATTTGAGTGCAGACCTCGGATGTTAGTGAGGTGCACTTTTAGTGGGAGGACGTGCAACCGCTGTGTATACTTTTTTCCATTTTTAAAGTTTTTCATTCTGTTTTGGAGAAGTGAATAGGCAGGAGGAAGGCAGTTGAACGAGGCACTGCGTCGTGTTCAACCAAGCAGCAGACTCATACTGCCACACGAGGTTACAATCGGCTTGGAGACCGCGGGGACGCCCGAACCCCCCCGGAGATGGCCACCTGGTCCTCCCTTCCGGTCGCCAACCGGCAAGGTGGAGCATTCCGGGATTTTTCGTTGGGTGGCGGGGCAGCCTTTCACGGGTGGCTTTCCCGCTACTTGGGCCCCCAACTTCCCACGGTCGGCCAGCGGTGCACCGTGCTTCGGATCCCGCTAGCCTCCAGAACCGAGTGCTCAGTGTGGCAGTACAAGCAGCTACAACTCGCCGTCAGACGCAATGCAACTGTTCAGACCCGACCTCCAAATGGCAACTCCCGAACACGAGTCGGAACACGGTAAAAACCATTTGGCGACTCGACTGCGTCGGGAGGGTGGTGACTAGCCACGGCCGAAGCCTACCACCAGTAGTTATTGCTCTTTAGCACCACCCAGGGGTCACTTGTAGGGTCTCAAGGGTAAACCTACGGAAGCGAGCAACATCAACCCCCAATATATCGAGTTCTTAGGTTTTCGCGATTGTTACACATAGGAAATGAAACTATTTTTTCCGGATTTAAATCGCGTGTATTTGTCAGTCAACCGTGACCATGGGACCTGTAAAGGGCCCGAAACGTCAGTTTGTTTGAAAAAACAAATATACGCGATTTAAATCCGGAAAAATAGTTTCATTTCCTATGCAAAACATTTATTTGCCAAGTTTTTGCGGTTAACAGAAAGTGGGTGGAATCCAACAAACTGGATTCCATCTCTAGAGGTGTCAGACAGGGATGCGTAGCGACACCTTGGCTCTTCAATTTGTTTATGGACAACTGCATGAAGGAGCTGCGTGAGAGTGACTATGGAGTGAAAATGGGTAAGTCCAGCATCAAATGTCTCGTATACGCTGACGACCAAGTGATACTTGCGCCGTCGGAGGGCGAGTTGCAAAAAATGCTGGATATTATGAATGAGTCGTTTAGAAAGAGAGGTACGAAGATTCATGCAGAGAAGACGAAAGTGATGGTTTTTTAAAGAAACGAGATCGTGACGGCATGTAAGATTAAAATACAAGGTACGAATGTTGCTCAAGTGAATGAGTTTGTGTATTTGGGTCATTGACTTACAAATAAATGGACGACGGGTGTAATACAAAAACCACGAAAAAAATGTCCCAAGTCAACCTATTTAAACGTAGTGACATGTCAAGGAATATGAAAAAGCTAAAACGTTGAATTTAAATTGTAATGTCATCGCAGTACTGTCTAATTTTGCTTGCTTCGCTGTCAGTCGAACAAACGAAGACTAAAGCGTGAATGACGCTCTGTATACGATTTTAACGCCCAATAAGTTCGGATACTTTTTAGCGCGGACCCGACGTCCATATAATTGTAAGTCAATGATCTGGGTAGTGTGTTTACAAGAGATGGAAAGTTTGATGAAGACTTTGAAAGAAGGCTACGACAGGGAAACGGAGTAAATGGAGCCATAAATGGTCTAATGGGGGCAACATCTTATCCAAAAAACCATAGCACAGTAGTGAGAGTTAGGTGTGGGAGAAGAAGCATGAAAGTAGAATTAATGCAGTGGAAATGAGATCGTTGAGGAAAATTCGTGAAACGTGAAAGATGTGACTTGAAAGAGGATGTGGAGACTGGAATAGAGAAAGGAATGTTGAGGTGGTTTGGGCATGTAGAGCGGATGGATGTAAGAAGAATTACCAAACAGGTTTATGAAGCGATGTGGATGGAAGGTTTTAAGAGGACGTCCGAGAAGGATTTATATTGATCAGATCAGTGATGTCCACAAAAAGGCTGGGATCCGAAGGGACAAGAATAAAAGAAGTTGTATGAAAAGGGTAGTTGATGTATGTGAGCCTCTAAAGATGTGTCAGGATAGAGCAAAGTGGCGTTCCGTGGTCTCTGCCTACCCCTCCTGTGGGACCAGGGCGTGAGCTTATGTATGTCATTCATTTAAAACATACAGTTTACTTGAGAACCTCCTCCTGTTTTTAAATCGGTTAACAAATTGATGTACACGTATAGAACCAATTAGTTAACGTTATTCTCAAAATACGTGAATGGGTTTATCTATGGCCTTCGATTCACACAATACATCGGCATTGGCTATGGTTAAATTTAGATTGTCTACGCTTGTTCACAGTATTATAGCGTCAATATTAATTTGATTCTTGCATGATGCTTACGTCACCTAATAAACGGTGAGTTTTTAACCGACTACTAATGTTACTCTTTGTTTTAAATATATATTTGTACATATTTATCATTTACAATATTTATTTCATAGCAGCAATACAGCTCCTTGTGGAAGAGTTCGTCCAGGGAAGTACTGCCACCTTGCCTATTTCTGTCGCCAAGCAATAATGTCCAGTTTAGAAGGGCAAGGGTGCTGGTGAAATTGCAGGCACATGGGACTTTCCAACTTAGCAGGCGCAGCCTCAGATCTTTGCTATTTAAAGCTCTGAGTGGCACTGCAACTGTTATGGACAGGCGTGTAGCTAACCATCAGGCGCACGACTTATAAGTCTCGTCACTTGATATAAAAAAAATTAAATTCAAAATACGAGGAGTGGCTGAAAAGTTATCTCATAAGACTATTTTCGATACAACCTATGGTCATACCGAATAACAGTGAGTGTTGAATCAATCGCTCTGGAAAAAATATATAATAAAATTGAGGTTATACACTGATTAGTATACGGTGTGAAAACACGTTTCCTAAAAATTTTCACGATAGAAAAAAACACAAATTTGCCTCGAAATTTAACAAAAAAACCGCTGTATTCAATAGGTACTTTAATATATCAAAGATTTTTTTGACCGCCTTCAAAAAAGGAGGAGGTTCTCAATTCGACTGTCAGTTCTTTTTTTTTGTATGTATATTACGCGATAACTACGGTGTTTGTGAACCGATTTTCATGATTCTTTTTTTGTTGGAAAGGGGGTACTTCCATAGTGGTCCCATTTCATTTTGAAGAAAATCATCCACCTCGAAGGGTGGCTGTTCACGCATTAAGATTCATTTTCATAAATAGCGCCTAACATTAATTTAGGAGCAATTACTTTAATGGTTGATTTTGCTATTTCTCTAATTCGAGGCGTTTTTCTCTCCATATACTTTGAGTAGTGAGAACCGATTTTTATTATCTCCAGTGTCAAATCCTGTATAGTGGCGAACTAGGGGATATTTCAATAAAACTTAGCTTATAGACGTAATTCCACGTACTTTTGAGGTCGGTTTTTTTAGTACTCTGTACTGAGATTATTTTATATCATATAAACTAAATAGAACACGTATAGTATACGATATGCATTTTTGAAATGGCTTTAATTTTATTGTAAAAAATATTATTTCTGAAATAAAGCTTGTGTCCCTGCAGCTCCACCCGCGGAGTAGAACCGGAAAAACTTGAATTCGACTCCTAAATATAATACAAGTTACTACCGTGCCGCTTCCATTGTTTGTTCTTTTTTCAAAATTAGTCACACTCTTTTGTTTATTATTTTTCTCTTTGCAAGGTCAAAATGGCGGGAGAAAAAAGCAAAATGTCTAAAAATGTACAACCTTAGAATAATAACGCATAGAATGATAGTTTCATATCAAACGAACTGTCACAAGTGAGGCAAAAACCAAATTCATGTAGGCTAGTTTTAGTAGTAGGTTAATTTTCGGTTTTAGTGAATATTTATATAAAAATACAAGTTGAAACGCGTTACTTCCTTGTGGAATGTGATGTTAGTATCTATTTTATGTTTGTCTGACGTATTTTTACACTCATTTACCGCACATTTCGTCATTTTTAGCTAAAATTCTTGATCTGTTCGCGGTGCAAGTTGACCTTGAGCACTGAAGGCCCGCCCGCTCGTGTAGGCCCATTGGGCGCGCTTCAATTTGCCTCACTTAGCGTGTGCGGACTAGGTTTCTATGCGTTATTATTCTAAGTGTACAAGAAGTTTTTTTAACACACTTGTACTTTTCTAACAAATAAGTGTATACAGATAAGTGCTCTGATTTGTGACTGAAAAATGATTGGCTTAGTTGGTATAGCGTCTGGCACGGTATGCTAGAAGATGTCGGTTCGAATCCGGCCGGATCGAAGAATTTTTTTCTGAGTGAAATTTTTTCGATCTTTGTATTAATAATTATAACAATACATTACTTTTTATTCTTTATAAGTTCCACTTCTCAGCACGGGTCTAGAGATACCCATTGTCGGTTTCGTGACGACGTTTTCCTTCACCCAAACATTCACAAATGTAACCTATTTAGAAATGAAAGTTATGACTACATAGTCATAACAGTCGGTTACATAACCGACTTCAAAAAAAGGAGGAGGTTCTCAATTCGACTGTTTGTTTTTCTTTTTTTTTGTATGTATGTTACGCGATAACTCCGGTTTGTTGGAAAGAGGGTACCGCCATAGTGGTCCCATTTAATTTTGAAGAAAATCATCCACCTCTAAGGGTGGCTGTTCACGCATGAAGATTCATTTTTATAAATAGCGCCTAAATTTTATTACAAGCAGCAATTATTTTAATGGTTGATTTTGCTATTCTCCTATTCGAGGCGTTTTTCTCTCTCGATATACTTTGAGAAGTGAGAACCGATTTTTATTATATTTTAGTGGCGAACTAGGGGATGGATCCGGGTTTGCGCACTACCCGGTAACCGATTTCAATAAGACATTGTAATTATATGTAATTCCACGTACTTTTGAGGTCGGTTTTTTAGTACTGAGATTATTTAAGGAATCGAACGACCAACTTGTCACTTTGGGAGGCAACGGTCAAGTCTGCTACTGCACTTATTATTTTTTAATTATTATCGTAAGCTTATTTTGTTACCGATGTGGTAGCCTAATGGATTGACCTATCGCCTCTCTAGCAGAGGGTTATGGGTTTGAATTCGGGTTTGCAACTTTAATTTTTGGAAATGTATAATAATATGCATTATAGGCCCGCGTAGGTACTATAGTTCAAGCACTCTCATTGTGAGAAGATTCCTGTGCACAGCAGTGGTATTTATTATGGCTAAGGATACTCATATAATAATAATAATATTAATAATACAATCAGGATGTTGCGAGAGGCCATTGAAATTAAAAAACATCCTAATTTCAAGATGGTTTCTCCGTACCACCAGTTTGGGATCCAGTATTTCCTCTGATGAAAAATCCCAAACGGACATAAGACTGCAGTACTAATTAATATGTTTTAATTTATTCTAATTTCCGTTATTAATTAATAATAAATTTAAGTTAATAAAAATTCATATTGTTACAATAAAATAATTTGTAAAAGATAATGTAGCGGAAATAGAAATAGAAACCATTTATTGTAATGTTATGTAATGTAACCATTTATTGAAATTGGAATGTTTCTTTGTAAAATTAAAAATAAGGTATTTAATTAATAACTTTTTAACTGCGCGAATAAAATAGGGTGGTTTGCTTTAATATTAAACATAACTGGTTGATGACTGTACCACCTCAGTCAACCGTGACCATGGGACCTGTAAAGGGCCAGAAATGCTGGTTTGTTTGAAAAACAAATATATGTTTATTTCATAAATAAGTATTATAGGTTAAAATAATCACTTACCCTTAAAATTAATTTACAAATTTTTATAATTAATAATCTCATCAATAACGTCGCAAAATAAAAATGTCGTAACTTCAAAATTGTCTATTTGACACCAAAACTTCAATGAACGCCTTGTCACACACTAAATGTTTATAATCACTTGATAGTTACGCAAAACAGACAGCAAAATTATGGTTATATTTAAGTAGTTACAGTCAACATCAAAAGTGAGTAAACTTATCTTACTTATTAGGTAAAAAGAACCTTAATAACCATTGTATGTAACAATGTTTACAATTTTAAATTTTTTTATGACACAAAGTGACAGGACGAACAAGTCACGCACCTGTGTGGTAAGCGACACGCCTGTCCATTGCAGTCGCAAAGATCTTAGAGGACTGCCACTGTGCCCGTCACCCTGAGACATAAGTTGATAAGTCCCATGTGATTTCACCAGCGCGCTTACCCTTAAAAACTGGAAGACAATAATCTTCACATTACTGCTTGGTGGCAGAAATAGGTAAGGTAGCAGTACTTCTACTTAGTGATCGATCATAGATGAAATTTTGGGAAACTCTGTGTCGCGGGCGCCATGGACACACATACTGCTGTCGTGAGCTGAAAGGGCGCATGTGATATTTAAAAAGTTGTTTTTTTTTATTACATCAAGTGACGGGACCAACAAGTCGTGCGCCTGATGGTAAGCTATACGCCTGGCCACTACGCCCGTCACCCTGAGACATAAATTGATAAGTCCCATGTGCCTGTACTGTAATTTCACCAGCACCCTTACTCTGCAAAACCGGAACACAGTAATTAGTCAAAGTCAAAGTCAAAGATTATTTATTCCATAGGTAAAATAAATTTACACTTGAAAACGTCACATTTAAGCTACTGCTCGTTCACTACGCTGACCTCCCTGAGAAGAACGAGCAAGAAACTCTAGGGATTGCTCTTTTCAAATAAACTTAAATGCTATGGAATACACTTGGAATCAAATTTGTGTGGATTCTGGAGCCATGTCGTCTTTCCATACATCTTTATCTAACACGTAGTCTTCAATTTTGTAATATGATTTTTCGATCAAAATATTTTTAATGTAGTTTTTAAACTTAGGAAATGATAAACTTAATATATGCTCCGGAATCTTATTGTAAAAACGTATACAGTTCCCCATAAAAGAGTTGTTTACCTTGGTTAAACGAAATCGTGGTGCCATGAGTTTGGACTTAGCTCTAAGGTTAATATTATGGATATCTTCTTTCTTATTGAAATTATGTATATTTTTACGGGCATATAAAATATTTGAGTAAATGTACTGCGATGCCACAGTCATGATACCAGTCTCCTTAAACTTTTCTCTGAGAGATACCCGAGAGCCTAGACGGTACACAGAACGAATCGCTCGTTTTTGCAATACAAATATTGCAAAAACGAAATATATAAATTGCTGACATTACTGCTTGGCTACTGCCACCTTACCTATTTCTGCCGCCAAGATTGTTCGTCCAGGGTTAGTACTCTACCCTGGACGAAGTCTACTGCTGTGATTAGTAAAAGAAGTGTCATTATTTTTGAAAAGTTGATATTTTTTTATTTGATTTCTTTAAACATTATTTTCTCGGCTTTTTGAGTTTTTGTCACATCTCTTTCAACTACCGGCGGCGGCATACTCAAGCACGATTACACCACTAACTCACGAGAGAAATAAATGTAGGCCGTATAAATCTGTGGCTCTACTAGTGAAAACGGGTACAAGTCAAAAACGCTAACACTACAAGGCGGCCCGAAAAACAGTAAAAGTTTAACATGATATTAAGCGTTAAGCGCTTTTCGCGTTTCCTTGTAAAGTTCGCTTTTTTTACTTGTATCCCTTTTCACTAGGGCCACAGAAATAATTCTTCCGGCCCGGAAATGGTAACAGCTGTTTATCATATGAAAGTCGTAAAAATAACACGAAGTACAAGACACAAATTAAAGGGTCCGCTTAAGATCAGCGCCACAGTCTTTACTCGACTGTGATATAAGCTGAGTGGATCCATTTACATACGTCACAGCCGCGCACATGATATTTATTCAAATTGCAATAAATGGTTTCTATTTCTATTTGTTAATTGAGTAGATTTAAAATTGGATTATGTTTGCTTCGTTGTTTTTTCTTATTTTATTTTTTGTTTTGCTTTTGCTTTGTCTTTTTTTATTTCTCTCTGTATATTTTGCTTTTCTATAAAGAATTCTATTCTATAAGTGAATTTTTATACATCTATTTAAAAATAAAACCGATTAATTTTGTTCTTAACATTTTCAAACCTCTCTTCTAAAAAGTCGTTATTTTGTAGATGTAACTTTATTACACCAACGGTGCGATTTAAAATTTGTTATTGTGCTGTGTTTGTTAGTTTTTTGTTGTGTTAACTATGCTACCGGTCAATTATAGTAAGTGTATTTTTAACGAGGGACTAAAACGACCCTATTTTTTCCCGGGGGTAGTTAGCGAGGGTGTCCATTACTCCGAGGGGTTTAGATATTGGCTTTAAGTCTTGGGGTAAAAACTTAACTTTTCACTTCAACTACAACAAGATTACGAACCAAAATTCTAAAGTTTTCGCTGTTTCCAACCAGGGGGTCTACCCTCGATCTCCGTCCGATATCCGTCCGAAACAATTATTGTCAAATAAGTAATATTCGACAAAATTATAAGACAAGTATCCAGTATGAAGCTTCATTCGCATCACGCGTCTTTTCATTTGGTCAAGTATTGCTTATTTGGCAGCAATTGTTTCGGACGGATGTCGGGTGGAACTCGAGAGTAGACCCCCAGACACAGATACAACCAACGCACTAACGGGGAAAATAATATGGCGCCACCGTCTATGCGGAAAAGGTACGGAACGAAAACCGAGCGTATTCATGGCTGTTAGAGTTTGTTCACTCCATGATGACTGGAAGTAAATTAAAAAATTAGATTCTTTTTACTCCATAATAAAGGAACCACTTTACACCCGCCACGTAAGGCCATATCGACATATTTTACGAGCATGAGAAGTAACAATGATTTTTTTTTTTGATGTTGACTGTACCACACTTGTTTCTCGATCTTAATTAATTTCAAGTATACTTTATAATAAACGTCACACGCGTTATCGAATTAAAATATTACTGACTTCATTTGAAATGAAGACAAAGCAACAAGACACCATTATCTGACGAAGCAGAGTAAAGGTTAGCCAACGTCAAAATAATAGGTATGTATAATTATTTATATAATCAGTAGGTTATCGTTTAAATGCGTTTGTTGAACTTTTGCTTTATTTTTAACAGTTGGCATGGTCAGAGAAGATCCCGGATTCAATACTCTTTAGTACCAACTTGGGATATAAACGCCGTGATAGCCTGAAACCTAATTTACATTACGAAATTAGTGTCATAATAGTTATTTGTTATGCAAGGCTGCAAAGTTGTTATTTGAGGCGAGTGCTTATATTGAAACCTGAGGAAGCGAAGGACGCTAAGGTTCAAAAGTAGATTCCTGCGCGTAGCCGTACGTAAAATTTCTAGGTAAGTTTGTGTTTTTTTTTCTATCATGAAAATTGTTAGGAATCGTGTTTTCACACCGTATACTAATCAGAGTATATCCTCTATTTTTAACCGACTTCAAAAAAGGAGGAGGTTCTCAATACGTCTGTATTTCTTTTTGTAGTTACGCGATAACTCCGAAATTTGTGAACCGATTTTGATGAATCGTTTTTTGTTGGAAAGAGGGTACCTCAGTGGTAGTCCCATTTTAATATAAAGAAAATATTCCCCCTATCAGGGTGACAAACTAGGGGATCAATGATTTGTGAAGTTGGTTTTTTTGGTACTCTATATTGAGATTATTATGATGTTCTTCGTGGCCATCCTCTTCCAACGATGCCTTCCACGTCAGTTCTATGTATTTCTTTCGTTAATCTACATTCATTCGTCCATTCCATGTGCCCAAACCAATTCAGCATCGCATAAGAAGCAGGTTAAAAAGAAATCTATACGTATGCCTCGCTTCAGGAAGTCAATATTGCAGTTTTTGGCATAAAAGTGAATATTATTTGTAATGTATATTATATTTGTAATGTATATTATATTTATTTTATAATTTAATTTGTTATTTTATAACTTAATTTGTTAATACAGTAAACATATGTAATAACAGTAAATTAATAATAATTGTCTTAACTTTCATACTCTCATCATGGCATGTTCACCTGTAATTGGTTAAGCATTTTAACTGTAACACCCTATCGAATGTGTGTAAAACATTGTTGTAACCGAATGTATTAAGCGTTGGTGAATTTAAATAAATAAATAAATATAAATAGAAACTACGTTAACTCCATGTTAGTAACCGGTTCATTCCTAAAGTTACTCATTACAACATGTTATTATCGCCACATCTTGACGCATAGGTCAAAGTTGACTACCAATAATGAGCCAGAGCAGCCTGGTCTCTAATTCAAGAGTAATAGCATTTATAGGAAAGGTCTTTGTAAGATTGTTGAGAGTGACCATGTGGTTAGGTATGTTGTCTGTTTTCACTTTATAAAGTATCTTGTGAAAGTTATGACAAAAGTACGTAATATTTTTGTATTTGAATTCTCATCATGTTTTTTTTATACTTCAAGTGACGGGACGAGCAATTTGAGCGCCTGTTGGTAAACTACACGCCTGTCCATAACAGTTGCAGTGCCACTCAGAGCTTTAAATCGCAAAGACCTGAGGGGCACTGTCACTGCGTCCGTCACCCTGAGACATAAGTTGACAAGTCCCATGTGCCTGTAATTTCACCAGCACCCTTACCCTTCAAAACCGGAACACAGTAATGCTGACATTACAGCTGTGCTTGGCGGAAATAATGGATAAGGGGGCAGTACTTCCCTGGACGAACTCTTTCACAAGGAGCTCTACGGCTATTAAACATTTTTATATTGAGATATTTTTCTTTATCTACAGAGAATTTGTTAAATTTTGGTTTCTTAACTGAAGCCTTATATAGGAAATGAAACTATTTTTCCGGATTTAAATCGCGTATATTTGTTTTTTCAAAAAAACCGACGTTTCGGGCCCTTTACAGGTCCCACGGTTGACTGAGGTGGTACAGTGTTCAACCAGTTATGTCTAATTAGAAATAGTTTTGGGGCGGCTTTAGACGCCGCCTATTATCACCGGCTGGCTGTGGCAGTCTCTTTGGACGAGAGTCGCCAAGGAGAGTGTCACACTTGCCGTAAATGTTTGACAGTTTACAGTTACGTAAATGGTCATGTCAGCGATTGCAAATTGTTTGCCAGGTTTGTTATAAAGATCTTGTAAAAACCACGAAACATTATAATTATATCGCCATTCACGAAGTTCACGAGGCCGTTTTATTGTTAGTTAGGGGAACGATAAATTCCCCAAGGTTTCATTTCCTATGTGTAACAATCGCGAAAACCTAAGAACTCGATATGAAGCCTTATTAAATTCACAGTTAATCCAAAATTTGCAAATTGCCCAGCGCGGTCGGATCTGTGTCCAATTTTCTCGAACTGTTTTTATATTATTCATATTAAGAATCGATACTACCTCAGCATGAATTGTAATTTATCCCGTACTAATAAGGTTCATTTTGCTTGGGTCGAGCGGCCAATTTATTTTTTTACAAATGTAATTAAAGCCCTTTGAAAAATGTATATCGTGTTCTATTTAGTTCAATGACATAAGAAAAAAATCATTGGTATATATAAAGTACCTATTGTATATGGTGGTTCTCTTGTAAAATTTCTAGGTAAGTTTGTGTTTTTTTTCTATCATGAAAATTGCTAGGAATCGTGTTCTCACACCGTATACTAATCAGAGTATATCCTCTATTTTTAACCGACTTCAAAAAAGGAGGAGGTTCTCAATTCGTCTGTATGTTTTTTTTTTGGTATGTATGTTACGCGATAACTCCGGTATTTGTGAACCGATTTTCATGATTCTTTTTTGTTGGAAAGGGGGTACTTCCATAGTGGTCCCATTTCATTTTTAAGAAAAGCATCCACCTCTAAGGGTGGCTGTTCACGCATGAAGATTCATTTTTATAAATAGCGCCTAACTTTAATTTAGGATCAATTACTTTAATGGTTGATTTTGCTATTTCTCCAATTCAAGGCGTTTCTCTCTCAATATACTTTGAGGAGTGAGAACCGATTTTTATTATCTCCAGTGTCAAGTCCTGTTTAGTGGCGAACTAGGGGATATTTCAATAAAACTTAGCAAATAGACGAAATTCCACTTACTTTTGAGGTCGGTTTTTTAGTACTGTGTACTGAGATTATACTATATATTTTTTATACTTTCATTGTTATGCAGAATCAACCAAAGCCATTTGTGGTTGTATCATAGAATCTTAATTTACAACGTGCGGATTGCGTAACGCGAGAGGTGATCCCCCACACCTCCCCTAATTACTAGGCTCGTGTATCTCGCCATAAACAACAGTTAAATAAAACAGTACAGTGCTCTACGCGTTCAATACAACATTCAGGATGCTGATGGGGCTGCCGCGCAGGATTCGGGTCAGCCCCAACAGCATCCTGAGCATGATCCGGCTCTACTGTCCATACGTCAAATCATTGAACAATGATTCACGTACTTAAAAATAAGTAGTGGTGTCCTATTGTGCTTTGTCTTTGTTGTTTTGTGTACACGTACTAACATTAGATGTAAGTGATTTTGTAACTAACACCTTGGGTCCATGTTACCTAAATAAATGGATTTTTATTATTATTATTATTAAATAACGAACAATGTAAATATGGATAAGCAAACTTTTGGGTGGGTTTTTACTTATAAAAAGTTATAATTGTATTTATATTATCTAAAAACCACATCTTATGTGTGTTTCGAAATTTCGCAGCGCCGTGCCGAGGTCAGATTGTGGCAACAACAGAATTGTTTGGTTACACTAGTACATTACCACACTAGCGGTTTTCGATGAATAAACTTTTAAATTATGTACATAAGCACCTAACCAATTAGCTGAACTGTAGTAAAATCGCTAAAACGACGCAGTCTTCTTTCAAAACTCTTTCAAACTTTTACGAGGAATAAAAATAAACTAGTTGTTCTTGATTGTCGTGTTTACAAAGACCCTAATTCATTTAAAGGGCTATGTACACTTCTATTAAGTGTAATAAGATTCCAGTTGATATTCGAAATTTGCAATTTATGAAGTTTAAAACAAAAACTTAATTCTAACGGTTATTTATTCAGCTTCTGCGCACTTGGATGACAAAAATCCGTGGTGACAAAAACCCGTTTAGCTCATGCAGGTTGTTACGACCTAGGATGTTTGAAATAAATATTGTAAACGATGTTGTAGCGCTCTTCGTGGACGTGAAATAAAACCAAGTTGATTGGAAATATTACAAGATTTTTAAACGACTTCAAAAAAAGGAGGAGGTTCTCATTTTTCTTTTGTATGTATGTTACGCGATAACTCCGGTATTTTTGAACCGATTTTCATGACTCTTTTTTTGTTGGAAAGAGGGTTCCTCCATAGTGGTCCCATTTAAATTTGAGCGGTTTATAGGATTTCACTCACTCTCCATTAAGCGATTTTAATAAAAATTGGCAAATAGATGTAATTTAAAATTTTTGGGATTGTTTCTTTTTTTTATAAAAAGTTATTTTGAACACCTTTTACTGACTTTGGTAATCTTATACATCACTAGGGCCCGGATTAATGTTAATTATATATTTTTTATTACAATAATTGACATTCTTTAATTTGTTTTCTACATAAATAATGATATTTAGAATAAAAAAGTGACTTCTATTTTCCATAATTACATGTTTAGACTGCGTTATTATTGTTCTGGTTGGTTGGAGGTTTGGACCATATTTCTACACGAAACTTGCAATAATTGTTATTTTCAATATTACGTAATATATTATTTAATTAAAAAAAAAGAGAGGTGCGTGCGTGCTTGAAAAAACAAAATAAAGGGTTTAATACACTAAAAAAAAAATTAGAAACACAGAATTTTAATATTGAAAATTTACAAAAACTTGTAATTGTGTATTGTAACAATTACAGTAACGAAAATTAGATTGCAGTGGAATAAAATTTCTATGTGAATACCATTGACTTACAATTATATGGACGTCGGGTCCGCGCTAAAAAGTGTCCGAACTTATAGGGCGTTAAAATCGTATACAGAGCGTCATTCACGCTCTAGTCTTCGTTTGTTCGACTGACAGCGAAGCAAGCAAAATTAGACAGTACTGCGATGACATTACAATTTAAATTCAACGTTTTAGCTTTTTCATATTCCTTTACATGTCACTGCGTTTAAATAGGTTGACTTGGGACATCTTTTTCGAGGTTTTTGTATTAGACCCGTCGTCCATTTATTTGTAAGTCAATGGTGAATACAGTTGTTTTTTTATCACCATTTGTAGTTTATACTGTATATTTATCCCAGCCCTATACAACACCAATAAGGTATAATCAAACTCGTTTTTAAAACTAAACTATATAAATTCTTATTACGATAATACGGTCAAGACTAGGTACGTACAAGTTTACATGTAGCTGATTTGTATGACTTGCATGAGTCAAACAGTCTCCGGCCAATTTAGATTATAGGCCGCAATTTCAATCCACCTCGGTTAAAACTCAGGGCAATGAACCCGCACCAGGTTAAGGACACCTCGGATGCAATTTGAGGTATACTTAAAAGTACTGCCCACGAACTAAATTAGAGTACCTAAGCCTAAGAACGTTTGCACATTACTGTCAAATAAGAAACACTCAACCAAATGAAAAGACGCATGATGCTAATGAAGCTGACATTGTAATTTGGTCGGATAGACTCCTAGACATTTCGGTTCTGTTGCCAACGCAACAGAATTTTTGTAACTTAACTTAATGTAATTTTCGAAGCTCTAAGTGGAGCTCCTTGTGAAAGAGTTCGCCCAGGGTTGTACTGCTATCTATTTCTGCCGCCAAGCAGTAATGTCAGCATTGCTGTGTTCCGGTTTTGAAGGGTACGGGTGCTGGTGAAAGTACAGGCACGTGGGTCTTGTCAACTTAAGGGTGACGGGCGCAGTGGTAGTGCACCTTAGATCTTTGCAATTTAAAGCTCTAAAGCTCTGAGTATTCAAATATAAAAAAGGATGTTCACTTTTGAATTGTACTTTCACAAGAAACCGCCACTGTTTAGCGTTTAATGGCACTACTTCTGTAAGCCAGTAACCTATTGCCAATCTATTACAGTCAACTTAAATCGTATTTACTTTAACGAGCTCGTCGAGATTCTTTACATCCTTCTACTTTGGTTTGGCGGATACAACTAGCGAAGGGCGAATCCAGTTATTTAACTCGAATACTTCGAGTTACTGCCACAACGAGTCAATTCGAGTTACTTTTTTATGACCTCAGCTAACTCGGCTGGGTAGTGTAGTCTAGGCTCTACTCTATGAGTAGAAGTACTGGCTGAATGAATACAGATTTGTGTTTAGAATGTATTTCAAAAATAGGATAGAAAAAAGAAGAACATCTTAGGAGTTCTAGAAGAAGCTTCCAAAAATCAACATGTAATGTAAAATACGTAATAAATATTTATTTACGAAGATTATCCCGGTTTATATTTAAAAAGATCTCTCGCTACGCTACCTGAGCTACGTCCTATATAGTACCTAATAATTCATTCATACAGCGCAATATGCTTAGGCTACTCGTTCGGCGACCTTCGGAGCACGCTCGAGTCGCTCGCGAAGGGCGAGTCGAGTTACTTGACTCGAATAATTCGAGCTACTTTTTATGAATACGAGTTAGCTCGGTGCGGTTCTCGCCGCGCCGCGCCGACTCGAATTCTACATTCGAACATCTGCTACTCGTTCTCACTCGGTCGGCTCGGCGACCTTCGGAGAACGCTCGAGTCGCGGTCGGTCGGCCGATCGTGTGCAACTCGTTGAATCGTCAGTTCGAGTTGTACTCGCGATTGCTGTGTCAGAAACCGAGTCGAGTTACCTCGAGTTGCAACTCGAGTTAGCAGTCACGTCAACTCGAGTAACTCGAGTTGAAAATAGTCTCAGTACAGAGTACTAAAAAAAACCGACCTCAAAAGTACGTGGAATTGCATCTATTTGGCAAGTTTTTTTGAAATCGGTTACCGGAAAGTGCGCAAGTGAATCCGGGGATTCATCCCCTAGTTCGTCACTATACGGGACTTGACACAGGAGATAATAAAAATCGGTTCTCACTACTCAAAGTATATTGAGAGAAAAACGCCTTGAATTGGAGAATAGCTAAATCAACCATTAACATAATTGCTCTTTATAATAAAATTTAGGCGCTATTTATAAAAATGAACCTTCATGCGTGAACCCTTAGAGGCGGATGATTTTCTTCAAAATTAAATGGGACCACTATGGAGGCCTTTCCAACAAAAAAGAATCATCAAAATCGGTTCACAAATACCGGAGTTATCGCGTAACATACATACAAAAAAAAAATCGAATTGAGAACCTCTTCCTTTTATTGAAGTCGGTTAAAAATACAACTCGCCCCATCGCTAGCTACAACTACATTAAAATAAGTTATTTACAAACTGCAGGTTGTAACGCGTCCGAAATTCTCACATTTATAATCTATGCAACAAGAGCGGAGTGCCACCTTCTAAATCTCGAATCTAAATGAATAAAACTTACGCCATCTAGAAGGGATAGACCGAAATGTGTTTTTGTCACAGGACACTAGATAACGCTTTGCATCTTTGTTGCAATAACTACATCAGGCTTTGGGTGCCGAACGCCCTTGGTACTCCCAATGCTTCTAATTTCAAATTGCAACAGTGAACCGGTTAAAACTCGTTTCGTGTTGAAAATGTGCGTCTTTTGACAGTCTTTGTTGTTGCAAAAATGAAACAAATTACCATTATATCTTTCGCGTCATAACTTTTGCAATACGTTATCTAGGTATTTATAGATATCGCAGCTATTCAAAAATAGTGGACTTAAATAAGTAGTTCATATTTAGGAGTCGATACTATCTTAGGAATTAAATTTCTTCCCGTACTAATACAATTCATTTTGTTGGGTTGAGCGGCCAATTAATTTTTTTACAAACGAGTTCTATTTAGTTCTGTTGATATTAAAAAAAAATCTTTGGTATGTGTAAAGTACCTATTGAATACAGCTTTTTTTTTATTTTTATTTATTTATTTATTTTATTTATTTTATTTGCATATACACGTTACATTCAAAATGTTACATGCACCCAGTAAGGGTGTATGTATGTTACGCAATAACTCCGGTATTTGTGAACCGGTTTTCATGATTCTTTTTTTGTTGGAAAGGGGGTACTTCCATAGTGGCCCCATTTCATTTTGAAGAAAATCATCCACCTCTAAGGGTGGCTGTTCACGCATGAACATTCATTTTTATAAATAGCGCCTAACATTAATTTAGGAGCAATTACTTCAACGTTTGATTTTGCTATTTCTCCAATTCAAGGCGTTTTTCTCTCAATGTACTTTGAGTAGCGAGAACCGATTTTTATTATCTACAGGGTCAAGTCCTGTATAGTGACGAACTAGGGGATATTTCAATGAAACTTAGCAAATAGACGTAATTCGACGTACTTTTGAGGTCGGTTTTTTTAGTACTCTGTGCTGAGATTATTTCGAAAGTGTTCAACACTTTCGCTGTTATCCGGAATCAACCAAAGCCATTTGAGGTTGCATCAACTCTTAAAGAACTCGAGTAATTAAAATTAACTCGAGTTTTGAACAAAACTGATCGGCAGGTCTGGAAACCTTTGGGGGAGGCATAGGCCTACATAACATAGGTTCAGCAGTGGAAGTCTTCCGGCAGATATGATAATGAATTATATATATACTACAAGTCAATACCAGTCGCGAGCTCGCCTCGTGACTTAAATAGACTCGAGCACGAATGTCGCACTCGAGTTTATTCGGAAACTAGATAGGCTCGTAATATATCAAGCAGTGGAGTTTATGAGTCGAGTCTTGTGAATTGATCTCGAGTCTTAAAATGTAGACTATCGGACTCGAGTTTTTACAACACTAAGAGTCGTATTCCAGAACTGTACTCAATGCTCAAGTCAGGATTTGAGCAGACTTGAGTATGATTTCAAGCACTGGAAATACGACCCTTATTGGCAAGGACTTGAGTATGATTTTCAGTGCTCACTGCAATGCTCAAGTCCTGACTTGAGTATTATATTTATACGACTCTAGGAGGCAACTAAACATTTGCGAATTGTACGTAATTAACCGACTTCAAGAAAGGAAGACTTTTTTTTTTATGTATGTTTTTGGTGATTCTTTTGTTTGTTGGAACGAGAATATCTTAGTATTGATCTCATTTAAATTTGAAGAAAATTTGGTTGGGGATGAATCAGGTTTCTCGCCCTTTCCGGTAACCAATATCAATAAAACTTGGCAAATATATGTAAATCCACGCACTTTTGAGGTCGGTTTTTTGTCATAAAAAAGTTATAATTATTTACAAAGTAAAATTATACGTACGTGTCGCTGTAGGAGTTGGAACCGTTAGCCTCTTAAAAAAAGCAGCACGTAAAAAAATCTGAAGTTATGGCCGAGGGTAATATGTTTAAGTTAGTTTTAACCTTTACAGTTGGCCGTAAACTGAGAATAATGGCAATGTTACGTTATTTAATGGCGGAAATAATGAATGGCGTTGTGTACAGAGGTTTCGGATACGGTTACTTATTCTTTTTTTTTATACAAAAACAAAGTGCGCATTTGACCTCCATCTCACGTGATGGAAAGTGACGATGAGGTCGACGATGGAGCATGCACGACTAAATAATGCCTACTCACTTGGACTTGAAAAGGTCCAAGTTATAACGTTCAGGGAAGAAGTCTGCAGGCAGGGAATTCATTCCCTAGCCGCTCGCCATATATTAAAATCCTTCAGATTCCAAATTTCCAATTTCTAGGCCCGTAGGATTTCCAGTGACCTTTGTTATCAGAAAATCATATCCTGAAAATTGATAGACCGTCTGGACAAGTCGGTAAGATAATTTACAATTTACTTATTCCTCCAAAAAGAAGAATATTTTTTATCTTTATTTTTTTACAATACACTCATAGCACCGCACTAGGGAAACCCTGTGTCGCGGGTGCCATGGACACACACATAGACAACCACAAATTACACCTAAACTTACGACAGAAATAAATATACGCCATACACATATTTCTTCCGGCCTGGGAATCGAACCCAGGACCTCGGCGTGGTAGTCCGGCGGTATACGGTTTACTTTCGGTTCTGGTAACAGAAAAATGCTAACTATAAACAGAAAATGGAAAATTTAATAAAATTAAACAAAATATGACTTTATGATGATACGAAATATCACCAATAGATAATATATTACAAGCTAAATAAGGTATTTTTGTAGGACTTTCAAAGTTTTACGAGAGATAATTGATAAGATCATAACGTACAAAGCGAAAATGGTAGATTGAGCTCAAGTATGTGGAACGACGCGTACTGTTGGAACAAGTACGCCGCTCTCAAAGCACTTCTTCCCCTTTATTGTTCTGTAGGTGCCAGCATCTTAGGTATCCTGTCTCGGGAAACCAATTTTTAACAATCGACACAAAAAAGTAGTTTAAGTTTGAAGCTCTTGTGGCTCCTAAACAGATGGACTGATCTCCAAGCAACAACCATGGTGCAAACTATTCCGCCACCGAGGTTATCAAATAATACAATCATAATATGTTAAATAGAATAAATAACAAACTATAATATATAAATTATACTAATTTTAAAATCATTATAAATATTTTATTACAAAATGTTAGTGCTATATTAACAATTGATCGAATCACAATTCATTTCACATCGAGCAGTTAGGTTTTTACGATTGTTACACGTTTCTAAGATATGAAAGTAATATTTCGGATCTAGATCGTAGTAGAGGTTTTTTCAAGCAAACCAACGTTTCGGGCCTTTTACATGTCCCATGGTTAGGACGTTACAGTTCTGTATATAGAACTATTTCACATTTTCTTTTTTTAATAATACAATTTAAAAAAAAAAGAAAATATCAAATATCAAATATGACCCTACTCAAACGTTCTACTGCGTCGAATTCTATTGGTCGAAATATTATCGATATATAATTTGGTTTTTTACCTTCCTCGGATCGTACTTATATAATTTAAATTTGAAAATTTATTCTCAAAATAATTACGAATGCAAGAAAGTCGTGATAAAATGGACTAAACTACAATGAAACAGAACAATTTATTGAAGATGTCTTGTGAAGTTAAAAATGGTAATATTAAAGGTCTAAAAACAAAACAATGTTGGGGAGAGTGATAAACACACACGAACACGTAACCCCCACGCACACAACTGCACTTCTCTTGTACTCCGTAATTTAACACGACTATTTAGTAACTAATTTTTATTTCAAATTTTGTCTGACCAACATCCTTTATTTTGCCTATACTTATATGTATAATGTTATTGATTTTTTTACGGAGGTAGAGACTTGGCGACCTGAAATACAGGATCAACCTAGTTCAGGCCTTAGTTTCTGCAAATGTTAGTGCTTATATATCAGTTAATGTAAGACTACAGTGAAAACTTTACAGAGAAAATAAAGATCATTATTATAAATATAAGCCTTTAGGACACCTCACTAAGAAACGATTGCATAATATACTATAATATTATACTTTGCAGTCAGCCGTGGGACCTGTAAAGGGCCCGACACGTTAGTTCATTTGAAAAAAACAAATATTCACGAAATAAGATACGAAAAATTAGTTTCATTTTCAATTTATAGTTACTTAAACTTTAACGAACATAAAAATTGGTAGCCTACAGCTCCTTGTGAAAGAGTCCGTCCAGGGAAGTACTGCCAACTTACCTATTTCTGCTGCCAAGCAGTAATATGAACGTGCTGATAAAGTTACAGGTACGTGAGACTTGTACAATTTATATCTCAGGGTGTCGGGCGCAGTGTCCCACAGATCTTCAGAGCAACTGTTATGGACAGGCGCGTAACTATCAGTAAGCTTACGTCTTGTTCGTCCCTCCACTTGATATTATAAATAATCTCCGAATCGACTTCAAAAGTCATTTATCCCCTTGTTTGCCACCTTGAAGATTTTCTTCAAATTCAAATCGGACCCCTATTGACGTACCCTCTAAGCAACAAAAAAGAATCAACATTATCGGTTCACAAAGTTATCGCGTAACATGCGTACAAAAAAAAACGTTGTCGAATTGAGAAATAAATAATAAAGAAATAAATTGTATACGCATTGATGACGAAATGGGTATGTCCGTAGTAAGAAAATGTTCATACTTTAAGTAAATTAATTTCTCCCCTCTTTATTATTTGTTATAATATAACCTAACGAGAGACTGACTTTGATAAGAGCTACTTAAGAGAAAGCCAAGTAATTTTGTTTGATCTGGAAAATTTGTATTAAGTTAAATTGCGACCGTTAGTTTTTAATTTTTATGTATTATTGGAATTAGAAACAACAAAAAGTGTTTTCCTATCTACTGAAGCAGGTATTCGACAAAAAAAATTGTAAAATATACAAACAAAATATATTGAATTTTATAATATTGCAAGCAGTGTACTACATTATATTATTTCAGTTCTTCTGAGGTGCATGTCTAAATAATAAAAGTACATTTTCAAGGACGACCACTTTGAAGGAAACTTGAACAGCACGACTTGATTTTAGAAGATAAAAAAACAACAATCGCACGAATATCTTTGCAAACACAACAAAGAAGGATTTATGAGAAAAAAAAGGCGCGACACTATTTCGTTTTTTTTTCTTAAATAAATAAATCAAAACAAAATTCACTTACGTTCAAAAACTTGTTTGCTTTTTTAAATAACACACGACTGTGTAGCACTTGGCGCTGTTACGGACTGACCGGTTGCAAAATAAAGAAGTCAATATGGGCGAGTGTTGCGGCAAAGTTAATGTTGCGGGTGAATAAATACAATTGCAATACAATAATTCTTTGTTTTCGAACGGATTGCAAGTTTCCAATCTACATTTGACCAGCGCAACTGTCGAACTAAGTCGCTTTTGCCGTTAATAAACTAAAGGGAAGCGTTTACAATATTGTTTTTAAGTCCAGTCATAACTTCAGAATAATGTTACATCCGACATAAATTTTGAATTTAATCTCCTGATGCGAAACACGGACGTTGTCTAGGACGAAGCTTGGCTAGAAAATACGTATTTAATTTGGCCTTGAAAAGATGCCGAGTTTTAACCCACTACAAAAGAAAGATAGATAATAAATATACTTTATTGCTCAAATACAAAAAACAAAAACAGTACATAGACGGCTTAAAACTAATGTGGGCAAAGGTGGCATTATCGCTAAGAGCGATCTCTTCCAGACAACCTTTGAGATATAGGAAAATAAACAATAATGAACATTATATTTTATCAAATAATAAATATAGTATAGTATACCTACATGTATATTAGTATACATAAATATACCTTAATAAACTTAAATACTTACTAATAAATAAATACACGTTGCAGATTAGGACAGTGTCAGAAGATATTTACGAATCCAGTTTTGAAAATGGGAAGCGACTTTGAATGTCGGATTTCAGACGAGAGTTCGTTCCATAGTTGTGCAGCCTTAACCGTAAAAGAGTTTTTTAAATACTCCGAGAGAGTGAAAGGTGGTTTCAATAGGTTATCCATTTTAGACCTAAATTCACGGTTGTGATCCTCCCCGGGAAGCGAAAACGTTCCTTAAGGTAGGTGGAGTACGAGGGTCATATAGAACATTACAGAAAAAGCCGAGAACGTGCTCCTCACGGCGCAACTAGATGAAAGTTGCAAGTTTAACCCATAAGCCGCAGGACTTTCTTCAATAAGCCGTAGTATTCTAATGGTTTGACCTATAGTCTCTCAAACAAAGGCCGCGTGTTTGCATCTCTGAGTTTCTTCGTTTCTTCGTTCTCTGAGTTTTTCGAAATGTAATTCACAATCTTTGGCAAACGTGTGAAGACCTTAACCTGTATTTAGCCAGCGCGGCAGACTATGGCCTAAAACCGCGCCTAAACAGAGACCCGTGCCCAACAGTGGGATGTATGATGATTCACTTAACCGATTTTAACAATATTTGCACTGATGTAATACTGAAAAGATTTTTAACGGGATTATATAGGGTTTTTCAACAAGAACTTTATTTTGTGAATCAAAATAAAACAATAAATTTAGATGACAATGTTATAATTATTAATACAAAGATCGAACACTCAGAAAAAATTCCTTCGATCCGGCCGGATTCGAACCGACGACGTCTTCTAGCATACCGTGCCTTACGCTATATCAACCAAGGCACGGAACGAACCAGCGAACCTCGCGAATTCTTCTGTGTTTGTTGTGGTGTCTTTGTATTTGGTATGTTAGAAGACGTCAGTAAACAAACTAGTGTAGTAATTTCACATAAAAAATAATTGAATATCAATTCTATAAAAATTTTGATGACAATGATTCAAATTTGTATTGTATTAAAAAAGTAAGGTTTGGCAATTATGAATGAAAAATAATATCTGATAAATGTCCACCACGACCACAATTACAGATGTCGATTCTTTCTTTCAAAGATTTTAATCACTTTTTGACAAAATGGTGGGTCTATTTCGTTAATCACTTCACGAATTTTGTGTTTTAAGGCGGCAATCGATTCGATTGGCTCCGTATAGACTCTGTCTTTAACATAAAAAATAATCCAGCGGTGTTCAATCACATGATCGAGCTGGCCACTTAACGGCTGAATTTCGTGAAATTATGCGAAGTTTCAAGTGATACATATAGAGTGAATAATACGCCCTTTGAAATCTAGGAATGATTGAAAATGAAAGACAAAAATGTTTTAACTTAATATCGCAGTAAAGTAACTGGCCTCATCGCAGAAACGAATCTTAAGTGCCCAAACACAAGGTTGCTGCTGTACAATGTTGAGGAGTCCCTCTCATGGTCAGCCATTTCCATCATCAGACCTGCAGCTTGATTTTAAACCTCTCCCTATCGGAAACTGCGTCTTTTCCAAGTCGAGGCGCGTAACTGCGATTCACAACTAGTCGATTGGAAACTTGACATTTCTAATTAGACCAATAGTTGATTTAACTCATAAATTAGAAAGATATAGTAGGAATCATGTTCATCTTCTCACTCAGAAACACATCTGGTTTCGAGACTACCCGATCGGATCGATTCCGTTTTGAATGAAAATCAGGCCGCAGCTCTAGTGTAGGTCACCATATCTATGTGGCAAGTTTTATTGAAATCGGTTAATGGAAAGTGGGTGAAATTCAATAAACTGCATTCATCCCCTAATTAGCCACCCTTGGAGATAGAATATGTTCTTCAAATTTAAATGCCTGAGTAACCTCGTAACATAGACACAAAAAATATGGTTCCTTTTTGTCAGTTAAAATGAAAAATATTAGGAAAGTACTGCTATATTACCTACCTTACCTGTTCCTGCCGTCAAGCTGTATGTAAGCATTACTGTGTTCCGGTTTTGAAGGGTAAGGGTGCTGGTGAAATTACAGGTACATGGGACTTGGCAACTTGTCTTAGGAAGACGGGCGCAATGGGAGTGTACCTCAGATCTTTGCATCTTAAAGCTCTGAATGACACTGTAACAGCTAAGGACGGACGTGTCGCTACCCACCACGCGCACTCCTTATTCGTCAAGTCATTTGGTATCATAAAAAGCCTTTCAAAACTGGAACGCTGTAATACTCGCATTACCAATTAACAACAGAAATAGGTAAGGTAATAAGTACATTCATCTAACAGGGACTCTATTAGAAGCCCGAAGTCGAAGACGTTCGTAATCCCCGTCCCGCTTGTGAACCATACATTGACTTACAAATAAATGGACGACGAGTCTAATACAAAAACCACGAAAAAAATGTCCCAAGTCAACCTATTTAAACGTAGTGACATGTAAAGGAATATGAAAAAGCTGAAACGTTGAATTTAAATTGTAATGTCATCGCAGTACTGTCTAATTTTGCTTGCTTCGCTGCCAGTCGAACAAACGAAGACTAGAGCGTGAATGACGCTCTGTATACGATTTTAACGCCCTATAAGTTCGGACACTTTTTAGCGCGGACCCGACGTCCATATAATTGTAAGTCAATGGAACCATACAATGTTTTTCATCACACTTGCACGTAAATAATATAATTGTGTGCAGACTAACTTGATTATTATGCCCCAAATAAAACACTCGGGCCTGTCTTCTTTTCATTACCGACCATGGTTGAAATGCCTGCCTATAGCCTGCATACTGTTTACGTGCACGTGTGATGAAAAGTAAACGTTGTTTATACAACTTTAATACAATAATGTGACAACCCTAAGTTCGGAACGAAATGTAGACGGGCGGGAGTTGCCCGACGTGTCTTTATTATACTATAAGGCTTTAAGAATTGCCCACTGTATCGTAACTAATCCGATTTGTTGTCATAAAACAGACATAACACACTTTATGTCTTTGACAACTTTATGGTCGTTTAAGATAACAAGGGAAGAGTGAGTGACCTCTTTCGTGGGGTCACTTGAGGACAACATTTGTATCTCACGAACGTTTCATGTTTTGCTTTTACAAAACAAATGGTACAGCCAGTCGAACGCATTAGTTACAATGTAAGTTACGTACCAGATAGTTTCTGGTCTGACAGGTTAATGTCATAAGGCATTGATCAACCAATCAAATTATTTCTTTGCCAGAAACATGGTGGTTGTTATTGATATATTTCAGGATCTCGGTAGCCTAATTGTGGGCTCTGGATGCCGATGCGTTTCGATTCCCATTAGGACTAATGTGAAACTGAAACTAAATAAGGTATAAAATAACTTTCTTTAATTGTAACTTTTTAACCGACTTCCAAAAAAGGAGGAGGTTCTCAATTCGTCTGTCTTTTTTTGTATGTATGTTACACGGTAACTCACGCGTTTGTGAACCGACTGTGATGATTCTTTTTTTGTTGGTTGGTGGTCCCATTTCAATTTGAAGATAATATTTCACCTCTAAGGGTGGCAATCTAGGGGATTAAAAACAAACCGACTTAAAAAGTTTGTTTGCCGACTTTTTTATTGGAATTACATCTATTTGCCACGTTTTATTGGAAACGGTTACCGGAAAGTGTGCGAAATCGGATTCATCCCCTAGTTTGCCACCCTTAGAGGTGGAATATTTTCTTCAAATTTAAATAGTACCAATACGGCGGTACCCTCTTTCCAACATGTATAACATGTTGGAAAGAGGGTACCTCCGTATTGATACATTGACCTATTTGCTGATTCCTTTGGACAATTTAAGAAGGCGAACATGTTTTTAAATAAATACTTTTAACGTAACTGCCTTAGTGGCCAAACGGTTACCATACTGGCCTGCCAAGCGGACGTCTCAGGTTCGATTCCCGGGCCGGGAGAAATATTTGTATGGCCTACATTTATTTCTCTAGTGAGTTTGGGTGCAATTTGTGGTTGTCTATGTGTGTTAATGGCAACCGCGATACAGGGTTTCCCCAGTGCGGGGCTATGAGTGTGAGTGTGTGTAGGTATAGGAAATTACTTACCAAGTACGTTAAAGTTTTGACATTTTTTAAATTGTATTAGTAATTTCAATTTATTTTAATTTTATATCATTGTATTTTAATGTGTTAAAATTGTAGGTGTTTTGGATAAGCTAAATAAGCTAAAAAATAACAAAAAAATAATTATCAAAATCGGTTCACATTTTTTTTGGTAATGGCCTGATGGTAAGCACCACGCCTGTCCAGAACAGTTGCAGTGCCACTCAGAGCTTTAAATCGAAAAGATCTGAGGGGCACTGCCACTGCGCCCGACACCCTGAGACATAAATTGACAAGTCCCACATGCCTGTAATTTCACCAGCACCCTTACCCTTCAAAACCGGAACGCAGTAATGCTAACATTACATCTTGGCTGCAGAAATAGGTTTTCACATGCTCTGCTGCTGCTAATAATAATAATAAACAAATGCCAGAGTAATTGCGTAACAAACGCACCAAAAAATACAATCGAATGAGAACCTTCCCTTTTTTGCAGTCCGTTAAAAACCGCTTATAATGTTAATAACTAAGTTTCGCATAGTTATGATAAAGGGTGGTAATACCCTTTATACGAATTTAACTCGTGCAAAATGCTTATGAAGAAAAGGACGCTTCTTAAATTGACCCAACCGGGAATCAAGCCCGGGACTTCCTCATTAAGCGTCCATAGTGCTGACTGCTGGGCCACCGAGGTCGTTGACCCATTTTGTAAACGGAGTCGCGGAAAACTTTAGTATTTTTGCACGTGTATCTTGAATACTATGATATTGTATTGTTTGCTTTGAAGGACTTCTTTATTGAATACATAATGACCAATTATCATTTAAAATGATAGCCGGAGTACGGTCAGCATTTAAATTAACTATAATTATAACTTTTTTTATAAAAAAAGACTTATACTGTTATTTACTTATATCGTTATACTGATTAAACTCTACTACTCATTCGTAAGACAGATTCCCCTGAGAAGAATGAGCAAGAAACTCTAGGGTTTGGTCTTTGTAAATATACATTTGAATACATTTATCATTACAATATTTAATTTAAACATCTTAGATCGAGACTACCTAGGTAAACGTGTCACCACGGATTTTTGTCATCCAAGTACGCAGAAGCTGTGTAATAATGAACTTTAGAATAAAATTTTTGTTTGAATCTTATTATTAGAAGCGTTATACACTGCACTAATTTGAGACTTTAAAAAACGATTGTCAAGAACAGCTAGTTTCTTTTTATTCCTCGTATTAATGTTATGTCTGTCACTATTTTTCATAAAAAAAAATATTTTTCTTAACATAAATAACATTTTCATAAATGTACTGTGACGCTTTATTGAAATCCGTTAACGGAAAGTGGGTGGTATCTAATAAACCGGGTTCATTCCCTAACTTATCACCCTTAAAGGTGGATTATTTTCTTCAAAGAATGGGACCACTCGCTGCCCCAGAGCAAAACCTAGTAATTGTTTTAGACAACATTTTACAGAAAAGCCAAAAAACACAAATCAAGATTGCCCTCAAACAATTTTTCTTTTTATGTAAAAAATTAAAATCAATCAGCGAATATATTGATTGTCACAAAAATTACTACAACTTACATATTTATACCCCTTACTAACTGAAAATTTATGTAATAAGTGAAGTTCTGAGGTATCCCCTTTCCAACAAAAAATAATCATCAAAATCGCAAATGTAATGCCGAAGTAAACGCGAAGCTCTTTCGAAGTCGGCTAAAAATATCTGAACGTTAGACGAAGTTCAACTTTGTCAATAATTTTTCAAGAATATTAACAATATTAAATTATATTGTATTGAAGAAAGACAATACATAAATGTGCTTGAATACACAAGATTTAAGAGTAGAATATTAAGTAGTACAGGTATTTGTTAGTAAAATGGTAGAAGATTAATTGAGGTAGTAGAGGTATTTGGAAGTTAACGTTGCAATGTGTATGTTTTCTTCCATGTGATTTTTTGTGTTAATTTAAAAAATACGGCGGCGACCCAAAAAGTTTGGGAACCTATGATCTAAAGTATTAGATTCGTTTTGAGGTAATAAAGGTATTTAGAAGTACGCCAACACAAACAGTGGAAGATCTAGAAGTAATATGCAACGGCAATGTTGCAAGATCTAGTTGTTGAGATATTTTGAGGTAGTGGAGGTAGTTAGAAGTACGCAAACACAGTAGAAGGTATAGAGGCAGTCGAGGAATAGACAAGAGGTATTTTCTAAATAAAACAGAAACTCCTCAATAACCATTTGAAATTGCACTATCCAATAATAATAATAAAGTTTTTAAGTTTTTGTTAGAGCTACGTCAGGTACTATTACGCTAGGATTTCTACGGCGACCGTACAATACAGCCTTCGTATAAATGCATAATATTAATTAATCACTTAGATATATCTTAGAAGTGCAGTGCACGTTCTATGGTTATTTTATTGGTTTGCGATTATATATTTATATATCCTTATTGTAAAAACCAAAGTACTTTGTATGTTTATTTAATAAATTGTGCTACATTACTGTGTATTGTAATTACATTATTTCTATGTACTCGTATCTGTCGTGTTTTGGAGAAAGGTATAAAGCGCCATTTCGAAAATAATATCAGGGGAGCATGTTTTAGTTTTTCACGACTGTTTTGAAACATTTATGTACTTTTAACAGACTACAAAAAAAGGGGAGATTGTTAATTCGACTCTGTTTTCTTTTTTGTTTTTTTTTGTTTTTGTACATATGTTACGCAATATCTCCGCCATTTGTGAACCGATTTTGATGATTCTTTTTTTGTTGGAAAGACCTCCTTAGCGGTCCCATTTGATTTTGAACAAAATCATCCAACTCTAAGGGTCGCTGTTCACGCATGAAGATTCATTTTTATAAAAGCTCCTAAATTTTATTATAAGGAGCGATTAAAGTAATGGTTGATTTTGCTATTCTTCAACTCAAGGCGTTTTTTCTCTCTCAATATACTTTGAGTAGTGAGAACCGACTTTTATTCTCTCCTGTGTCAAGTCGCGTATAGTGGCGAACTAGGGGATGAATCCGGGTTTGCGCACTTTCCGGTAACCGATTTCAATAAAACTTGGTTGGTTTTTTTACCAATTTCAAAAAAAAGGAGGAGGTTCTCAATTCGACTGCATGTTTTTTTGTATGTATGTTACGCGATAACTCCCTTTGATTTGTGAACGAAAGAGAAAGAACGAAAGAGGTACCTTAACCAATACTGGGACAAATTACCACACGGACCAATGTCCCCTTTAAAGATTTGAAGAATATTTAATAAAAATATTTGATATTGAAGTAGTATGTAGTTAAGATTCCATGTATGCGTGGCCATAGGGTTGAAGCCAATTTGCGATTTTCTTTATATCAAGTGACGGGACGAACAAACCGCGCCTGATGGCAAGCTACACGTCTGTCCATAACCGTTGCAGAGCCACTCAGAGCTTTAAATAGCTAAGATCTGATATATAAGTTGACAAGACCCATGTGCCCGTAATTTCACCAGCACCCTTAGCCTTCAAAACCGGAACACAGTAATGCTGCCATCATTGTTTGGCGGCAGAAATAGGTAAGGTAAGGGAAAAAGGTACTTCCCTGGACGAAGTTTTTCACAAGGACCTCTACTGCGACTCCAGGAGGAGTTGATTGTGTACAAGTTAATGTGCCTAGAACTCCGTTATTTATCTGGACAATAGGGAGGGTACTGTACGTGCACGCGAGGCGGCTCAAGTGCAAGTGACAGAGCGAGGCAAGTGACAGAGGTCTGTGACAACCCTGTACACTGGCTGATCTGGGGTCAGAACCTGAACTTGCGTGCACACACAGGTTATTAGTGCCCATCTCGTATACCCTAAGGATCGGTAGGGAGGGTCATTATAATCAAAAACTAATGTAGAAAGATGTGGGGCTGTGAACATGTTAAATAATTTAAGAAATAAGTAAGTAGATTCTTGGTTCGTCTGGAAATCGAAGTAGCGCATTTGGCAATCGTATGTATTGCGGCGTATTTACTATTAGCTGTATTTTAGTGACGTTAGTAACGCGTTAAACTTAATCTTTTGTGTGAAACGACCCGTTAAAAATACCGTACGTTAGTAGTCGAGATAAGAGAAACAAGTTGACATAACACGTGTTTTGTGTTTTTAAATTTCGAGGCCAAAGAATAAGGACGTGGGTTAGGATAGGAATAGTTGTCGACGATGGTACACACCTGTAGCCTCAGAGGACCCACTTGGTGTACCAAAATTTTACCTCAAGTGGAAGGTCCTTATCGACAAAGGTTAAAGCGCCATAGATCGTGTTCTATCCTTTAAGTGGCGTTGAGCAGAATGCCAGGATAGAAGTGGTGATGGCTTCTGAAGTAAAGCCTAGACAGAGTAGTGGCCATGGGCAGTGTGGGTCGAAGACATGGTAAAAACTGCGAGCAAAACCTGGACAACAGATGGACCGGAAAGTTTGGCAGGATCGGAACAAGATAAATATACTAGTGATGCAACAGATCTCTGCTGCTACGGATGTTCCGCACGCCTTTTCACACCTGTTTCCGTTTCTGCTTCCGCAACTTTTATAGCGGGACTTTTATTGGCGTTTATATCGTTCGCGATGGATCAGGCGCGTGCGCGTATAGCTTGGTGGTGGGGCGTGTGGGTCTTCGCAGTTTTGTGTTGTGTTAAGTGTGTAATTATAAAATAAAGTTAAAGTCAAAGAATTATTTATTGTATAGATAAAATCAATTTACACTTGAAAACGTTACTTTTTACCAAACACAAGCGTTGTTTGGAACTATTTCATGAAAATCTTAGTATTTAGGTACTTACACTTCCATTTCCGCATCCGTTGCTGCTAAGATCTGTTTCCGTTACGACACATCCGTTGAATGACTAATAAATACAATACACAGAAATAAATAAATGGAAGCTCATGCACTTTTTAACCGACTTTAAAAAAGGACGAGCTTACGCGAGCGACGGGGTATAAATCCGCTTTAATTGTTTTTATCCACTTTCCGTTAACCGATTCCAATAAAACTTGGCAAATATATACATTTTTAATTTACGTGATCTCCCAAAACTTGTTATGTTGAAAGGGAACAAAATATAAATAATATACAATTTTTTGTAAAATAATATACGTATACGAAATTCAAGAAACCAGATTCATCCCCTAATTTGCCACCCTTACAGGTGGAACATTTTCTTCAAATTTGAATTGGACCACTACTGAGGTACACCTTTGTCAACACAAAAATAATCATAGAAATCGGTTCACAAATCTCGGAGCAAGCGCGTAGCAAACACATAAAAAAATACAGTCCAATTGAAAACCTTCTCCTTTTTAACGGACTTCAAAAAAAAGGAGAAGGTTCTTAATTTTTTTTTTAAATAATAAATTTCTTTATTTCGGACAAAGTCCATAAGGGTTAGTAACAAAACACTTAAAAATAGGGTTAGTATTACAAACAGCTTATTTTACAATTTATTATTATAGGCCACAAAACCAATGTGCATCCTAGACCAGTGATCTAGAAAGCAACCCTGTACACGGTTTGCAATTATACTCAGGAGGCTGCTATCGCCGCCCCGAATCCTGCGCAACAAAGAAGCCGCCCTTTTTCGCATGATAGCTGAAAAGCCATCTAAGCGAGTGACGGCGAACATTCCCGATGCACTACAAAATCGAGGCAGCTTCAACAGCATCCTGAATAAATTATTGTACAACACACGGAGGGAGCTAAGAGCTTTTTGGGTGTAATTGACCCATAAGCTACATGTATAAAATGACTGACAGTACGCCTTGAACAACATAAGTTTGACATCGTCAGTACACCTAGCAAACCTACGAGCCAACATGTTGCCCCTCACCGCTAGCGCCCAATGTAACTGTACTTTTTTGTATGTATGTTACGCGACAATTCCAGCAAAAATTTATAAACCGATTTTGATGATTCTTTTTTTGTTGGAAAGAGGGTACCTACTAGTCCCATTTAAATTTGAAGACAATATTCCACCTGTAAGGGTGGCAACCTAGAGGCTGAACCCGGTTTCGCGGTTTTCCGGTAACCGATTTCAATAAAACTTGGTAAATAGATGTTAAAATATTGATATGGAGTTTGGGGTTTTTTAAAATGAGTTCATTTTTGCACAAACGTGTTGACGGAACCTTAAACAGTGAAGAATTGCTTCCTCGTATTTCATTGTCAGTTCCGTATAACTTACCCCGGAAGCCCATCACTTCGGTTGTTCCATCCACCGGTTTGTTGAAACAATGTCGTCAAACATGCCCCTGTGTTTCGTCTTTGCTGCACTTATAACGAACTCAGTACGACTTTACCTGACCTCGATATATTTTTTAGTCTCTTGCAAAGTACAAATCCACCATTTTAAATGTTTGCGAGGGTACCCAATTAATTAATTTTGTGATTGTCTATTCTTTTGATTATTTTTATTTAATTTGTAATTTATTGTTTTATTTTCATTGTTTCTATTATTAATATTCATGTATTAGTTTACTCGGCCTCTAATTGTAAGTATTGAATGTTGTGTACACTTATAATTGGCTTGTGCATCGGATTTTGTTCTTCTTAGTCTTAAGTTCTTTAAATGTATTAATACACATGCTGTTGGTGTGTCTTTTGAAAATAAATAAATAAATAAACATCGAGTTTATATATGTACTCGATGTCCATTAATAATATTCAATTAAATTTCATTCTCTGCCTGTTCTATTCTATGTATGTATCTCAGGTACTATAAGGGCAATAGATTTATTATAACTTTAAGTGAGTGTATATATATATATATATATATATATATATATATATATATATATATATATTTATTGAACTGCCTCCGTGGCCGAACGGTTACCATGCTGGACTGCCACGCAGAGGTCCCAGGTTCGATTCCCGGGCCGGGAGAAATATTTGTATGACCTACATTTATTTCTCTCGTGAGTTTGGGTGTAATTTGTGGTTGTCTATGTGTGTCCATGGCACCCGCGACACAGGGTGTCCCTAGTGCGGGACTATGTTGAGTGTGTGCGTTGTTGAAAAAAAAAAAAGTTATTATTTTGTGATATCTTTTGGAGCTACTCGAGACGCGTCAGACAAATACTATGATTAAAATGTAGCGAGTTTCAAAAAGGTAGGGTCTGAAAAAAGCTAAGCTGAGACTCTATCCTTTTTATCTACACAGTATCTATAAGTGATGTTATTTACGACTAAATTGTTTTGTAAATGTAGATAAATAAAGTTCTTTATTATTATTATTATGTAGTAAAATGCTTTTTACTCTTTTTGCTGCAGGTCCGTTTATCATTTGTAGTTTGGTACAAACATTTTGAGTGCAATTTGTTTATACATATAACAGTGAGGTCCTTTCTTAATTATATATTTAATTAGAAACTGCATACTACGGTGGCTACAACGATGAATATACTTGACTTGTAGTTCTACATTACATACAAGGTTAAGCCTGAAAACCAGCAAATTGCCGAGGCTGTTACCTTTTCTTCAACAAAGCCATTAATTTTAAGCCACAATTTTAAGCGCGATAATGTGCGCAGTATGTGCGGTACAGGCTTATTTAGATGGAGAGAGTTTCTCGTCTCGACGATACGATTATCGAAAGAATAGAAAAAACTTTCCTCGTCTAAACATTCACGATTATCACCCTTCCACGTGAGCGATAATCGCCTCGCCTTTCAATATTGAACGTCTCCGTGTAAACAGAACTCGAAAGCAAAAATCGTATTTCGAGTTTCTGTGTCAGCCGTTTCTACCACGAGTGCAGCGCGCGAGGGTGTTTTGATTATCACTGCTTTTCTAAGACAAGAATTCAGGAAAGGAAAAGGAAAAAAAAGGGTTAAGAAATGTTATAAAATTGAAAAAAAAAATTAAAAAATAGTTATTTGTTCAACAAGAGAGCAAAGTCGTTTTTTGGTGCGAGTGCTGTTTTTGAGTCCTGAGCAAGCGAAAGATTCTATAGTTCAGAATTAGAATCTTGAGCGAAGCGAGGGACTCAAAAATACGAGCTGCAAAATAACTTTGCTCTCGCGTGATACATACAACTTTTCACCTCAGCAGCGAGAACATATATATATACTAAAGGGACAAGTAATAAAAACACGTCATGAAAGCAAATGCATCATTGTATATTTACAAAAATACAGAATTTACAAAAAATTAAAAGTGGAACGTGAAGTTTGTACAATTCTGTAGATTAAAAGTTACTGTTTTATTTGGAACAGTAATCGTCGTAGTGTTTGCTACTTGAGTAGTGGTCGAGGTTTCATTATGAGTTGAGCTGGATTGTGACCCTTCCCGCACCGTAAAAGTTGGTGATTCTGGGCGGGTATGATTCGCATCACTGGAGGTGCTAGGTTGTGCCCAAGAATGCGAAGTCTGTTTTAGGTTTATCGAATCTATAATACGCTTACAGATTTTTGATTTATTTTCTATTGAATCTTCGATATATCCTTCAGCCACTGTATTTGATCTCCAACCGCCATGGCGCTTCAACGTTGTGAGGTCAGCTCCTCCATCTGCCAAAAGAGTGGCTGATGTTCGCCTGAAGCAGTGGCCAGTGTATACTCGTAGCTGCGGCTCTTTCAAATCTAAAAATGTTGCGATTTCTCGTGCAGTCGCTCCTATTTTATTAATACCCATCGGTTGCCGCGTACATTTTCCATTACGATATTGTATGAAAAAGCGGTCTGTGATCGTATTGGGAGGGCGCAATGCTTTATATTTCTGGACAACGTGTGCGTATTCCTCACGGACGACGAACGACCTGTCTATATTTGTTTTCGTATTTGGCAGGTTAATCAAAAGAAGGTCGCTGGAATGTTGTTCAATGGCATTAGAAGTTAGATTCAATAACTCGTTGGAGCGGCATGCTCCGTTTATTCCAATGATAAGGATGACCTGAAACATAAATAAAACGTCAATAAGTATTGTGTCTTTTAGAGCAGTCTTAAACGTGGATTTCTCATAATATGTAGCGTTATTTTTAACCATAAAGTTCCAATACAAGTCGCCAAAACAACACATTTAAGTAGGTAAGTATAATTATGTTGATAGAAATTGATAACATAACTACCAAAGTCCAAATTGTATTAACAATTAAAATATAACGCTACGACAACAGTAATAATATTCAATACTTACTTTTGCGGCTAGGAAAGTGCAATCTGGAGCTTCATTAAGAAATTTTTCAATATTAGCAGCCGTGAAAACTTTCGATTTTTTTGATTTGTGGCCGACGGCCTATCTTTTCAAAAACGCAATCAGCTTTGCGTAAGTGTATATGGACGTTATTTTTAGTTTGTAATGTAGCTTTCAACATCGAATATATACTCCACATCGTTGACGGCTGTTTTGTATGCGACATTTCAATGAAATAAGACAGAAGCACAGTTTCCGACATAGTGTTTCCTGCGCCCTTTTCGTGCCTCCATTTGTCAAAATGTTCGTAGACTTTCAGGTACTTTTCACGAGATTTACTAGGCAAGAAACTTAGTTCAGCATTTTTAACAGTTTCAACTAACTCTGGAGGAGTTAAAAAATTGTCGTCTTCACTGGAATCGCTCATATTTTCTATTTTATTACGTAGGTAGGTACCTATCCAATTAACTATCAAAGAAGTAGGTACCTATCGCAAGCAAATAAGAAATTTTGAATTAAAAAAAAAAGAAAGCGCGCTTTTATTTATTGCGTTCCGGAACGTTCTCGCTTGTATTCATTGAAATCACACATTGTAAATATTGTTATCTTTAATTGACGTTATAAATTTAGCATATTTTTATTGCAACACTTGCTTTATTTTTAATGAAAATTGTAAAAACTAAATTATCATAGTATAAAATCGTATTTGTATTTCTCACATAATTTATCTTTTAGATGAATTGACGAGTTTCCGAACGTGCACTCGTTCAGCCATTTTGTGGGGGTCTACTATGTAGCTTAAATATCGAAGTACGAATAAACCATAATTTTCTTTTTCCTTTTTCTTGTAATGAAGTGAAAGGGACGGAGCGACTGATTTTGAAATATGTCGAATTTGTATTAGACCCCTTCGCATTAAATGACAAGTCTCCACTTAAAAAGCAAAAAGCTACTTTTTCTCACGGAGTGAGCAAAATAAGATTTTGCTCACTGATTTCACACAGCAAAATAGCCTTGTTCGAGCTGCTGAGGTGAAAAAGTTTTTATACAGAGCAATGAACTTAATATTATCATCAGTTCCAAATTTGAATGATTTTTGCGTCATTTCGATATGTCCATAGTCAATACCGCAGTAATCACTGAACTCGAATGGCAATTCTCGCACTCAAAACAGTTAGAACCGACTTGTACGATAATCGTATGAACTTGAAAAAATGTCATACGAGATCGTGTTTAGACAAGTCGAAAACTCGTAAGCAAGAATCTCCTTACTACATATTTTCCGTGTAAACAGTCGAGGAGGCGATTAAGTTGCTTGCGAATCTCGTATGACATAATCGTAGGCGAGATTTTAGTTCTTGCCTGAATGTAAACATTATGATACGATAATCTTATGGCGATTATTGCTTACGATAACCGCGTATTTTAAGTTTTTGATGTATCGATGTAGTGTTGAAAAATGAAGTCTTTTTATTTATTTATTTTGGTTTTAATTCCACGAATTTTGAGGTCGGTTTTTTTTTGTACTCTGTATTTCAAGTGTAGTCGATCAGGATTTCTGTAATGTTCACGATATCATCAGACTGATGACGCAGTTAAATACATACCATATAGTTCCACTGTACGTACACTTACCTATTTTAACCTGTGTACGCGTAAAAGTGCACATGTTAAGTGGTGAAAGTTGGACGTGGTTAGAATGTAAATTGAAAATGGCGACAACGCCACTGTCGCCAAATAGGTGCGTTACTTAAATATTTATTCAAGTCATCTAATAAGATTTCTACAATTTGACTGTTATATTTAATGCACAGGCGGTTTAACTGGGTTAAAACTAGATTCTCATTAGTGCTTTTATAACCTACTTAAAAAAAAAAGATGGTTTTCAATTCGATTGTATTTTGTTTGTGTATGTATGTTGTATGTTTACTCTTTTCGTTAACCGATTACTATGAAACCTGGCAAATAGATGTGATTCCAATAAAAACAGCCGATGAACAAATTATGGAGGACGGTTTTTCTTTTGATATAGGACGTTATTGCAGAGGCCGGGAAGTGAGAGATTGCTGAACGAATATTAATGAGAGTCAAGCAATCCCCGTTCCCGCAGAGGCATGTATAGAATTTTTCTCAAACTATGCGAGGAATTAATAAAAGACTAAAGAGATGAAGACGTTTAATAGAAAAAATAATAAAAAAATATTAAAAATAATATTTGACGTGTTACGACAATTGTTAAAAGAAAATATTATTGTTTTTCCAGCAGCTTGATTTTGATAGCCTCTCCCGATCGGAAACTGTGTCTTTCCCGAGTCGAGGTGCATAATTGCCATTCGGAAAATGATCGGAAACTTTTGACATTTCTAATCGGGACAATAGTTGATTTAACCCACAAATTAGAAAGATATAGTAGGAATTAGGTTCATCTTCTCGCTCAGAAACCCGTCTGATTTCGAGACTACCCGATCGAGTCGATTTCCATTTGAATCAAAATCAGGACGCGGGCACAATAGTCGACTGAACTTCTGATGATGTGTTTGAATGTGTATCTATTACTGTATTTTCGTTGTCGCTCTTCTCACTAGCACTCATTTTCGCGACCAAAATACAAAAAGACGAAAAAACAAAAGAATACCAAAACACTAAGTGTTACGCCATTTTCTTTTTTTTAAGAGGGAGCATGCCAAAAAAGTTTTGACGTTGGCTTCGTCCAAATTTGTGAAACAAATATATGCCTGAAGTTCGCGTGACATGCGACAGGAGACGTTGAATTTTGCACATTAAAAGTACCAAATTCGTTTTAGCGGAATAACTCTAAAACTAAAGGGATTAAAAAAAATCCGTAGTGACAGTTGTCGATCATGCATAAATATAATTAATTACCTATCAAATTTTTGTCCTAATAACCTGTAGCATTTCGAGGATGAATCGAAAAAATTTGAAAATTAGAGGTTATTTCGTGATTTTTATCTATCCAGGAAACTTTATTGTTTTATGTTTTTGATTAATGTCTTTGCTTGAATATATCGTGTAGTTACTCATACAATATTTTATTTTTAACTTTAAAGTGGATATACCCCTCTAAAATCAAATCGAAGATTAGGAATTTTTCCTCTGCTCCCTCTTATGTAAGCGGCGCAGGTGGCTATGTATAATTCTCGCAGTTATGAACAGTGGGCAGTTGCCTGTACGGGTTTTTCTTTTGCCTGTTCACATAGTTTATTATTAGACCTCAAAAGTGTCACTGAATTCAAATAATTAGGGCACATTGTAAACGAGCGTCTTAAAGATGATAGTGACATCGAAAGAGAGCGAAGGGCGCTGGTGGTACGGGGCAATAAGCTGATCCGTAGGTTTGCACGATGTACTAAAGAAGTAAAGATTCTGCTTTTCAAGACATATTGCCGGTCGTTTTACACGAGCAGTCTGTGGATCTCATACAACAGGTGTGCCTTTGTTGGGGTTGCCGCGCTTCTGCAGCGCGTCGGGGATGATGGCCGAAGCCAGCATTGATCATTTCTTCGCGATTATGCGTAAAAAGGCGAACTCCCTGAAATGCAAATTGCGCTGCAGCACTAACAACGTCCTGAAGATGATTGCCGATAGGGGTGGAGGTCCCATCCACAGATATTAGATGGAACTACTCAAAGGGGTTTCGTTTCGAAATGATTATATTGTGCTCTCCTTTTTGATTTTGATACATAAACAATTACTTACTTACTAACTTAATTTGAAAACAAATTGTTATTAATTTACTGCTAATATTGCTATGGATGATTTCTGAAATAAATAAGATTTTATTTTATTTATTTTTATTTTATTACTTGTAGGTAGATTTAAAAGTTTAGAGAAGTGGACAGTATTGGATTTTCATAGGTACTTACTTTGCAGGCGTTGGCTGGGAGAAAGTTACACGGTCCTCAAATGACAAACTTTTCGTGTTCGTTTTTTGAAAGTAATGCAAATATATCCGAGCATATTTGAGATAATCTCAGTACAGAGCACTAAAACCGACCTCAAAAGTACGTGGAATTACGTCTATAAGCCAAGTTTTATTGAAATATAGTTCGCCACTATAGAAGACTTGACACTGGAGATAATACAAATCGGTTCTCACTACTCAAAGTATATTGAGAGAAAAACGCCTTGAATTGGAGAAATAGCAAAATCAACCATTAAAATAATTGCTCCCGCTATTTATAAATATGAATGTTCATGCGTGATCAGCCTCCTTAGAGGTGGATGATTTTCTTCAAAATGAAATGGAACCACTATGGAGGTTCCCTCTTTCCAACAAAAAGGAATCATGAAAATCTGTTCACAGTTATCGCGTAACATACATACAAAAAAATATACAGTCGAATTGTGAACCTCTTCCTTTTTTTGAAGTCGGTTAAAAAAGTTATAATTATGTAGTGCATGATACGTTATTTTAATTGATTCCAATATTTGTTATTTTTATTTTATATGCCTTTTGTTTCGTGTGATTAAGCGATTATTGAAATTATTTTAGGTCTTCGACGAATTCAAATAATTTAATAAACGCAATTAGTTATCATTGTCCATTTAATGTCAACAGTAATAAGAAATAAAATATACCAACGGATTTATATCACATAACTAATGTACGACAAATCGCGTAGTTGAACGTGTCATTATGTTTTTTTTCATCGAAAGAAAAAGTTAGGTGCATCACAGTCCATCGTCAAGTTCGAATTTGAAAAACTTTTTCCATGCTAGGGTGGTAAAAACGCTTTTGCGCGCGTAGTTTCCAAACTAGAATGTTTATTTATTTGATTAATACTTAAGTTTTTATATAATAAACCTTTAGATGTTACATTCCTTTCACGATTATTATTTAAAAGTACAAAAGGCAGCTAATTTACCAGTACTCAGGTACTAACGACTCAGGATTTCTAATGAGAGCCTTTCTCAGCTAGTGAGTTAAAAAAATATTCTACTTCTAAGGTTGGTAATATATGAGTGAATCCGGTGTATTACACCAATGTGCCAAGTTTTATTACCGGATTCATCTTTAGACGTGGAATGTTTTGTTCAAAATTGAATGCGACCACTATTGAGGTACCTCCTTTCCATATAAAAAAAGAATCATCGGAATCGGTTTACAAATTACCCGCCGGATTAATCGCATAACATGCACACAAAATAATACAGTCTAATTAGACAATATGACATACGTACGTCGCTCTGATCCCAAAGTAAATAGCTAAAGCACTTGTGTTATGGAAATCGGAAATAACGACGGTACCACAAACACCCTGACCCGCAAATTAGTTTCTACATTGACAGTGCAAACCACTCGACCACAGAGGTCGTCAAATTGAAAACCTCGTTTTTTGAAGTCGGTTAAAAATTGTTTCTATAAAATCTCTGGGGCCAGTTGGTAGCCCAATGTTTTATAAAAATGGAAGTAAATTAATTTGCCAGTCCGCAAACCCAGTTAAGGCTAAATGCAAAACAGTCGCGCTTGTGTTGAATATTTTTTATGCAGTTAATTATCCCACCCTCCCTCCACATAAAATTAATAAAATAAATAACACAAGCGCAACTACTGTCACAAACACGACCACAAAATATACCCAACACGTGTTTCGCCTCTCCACGAGGCATCCTCAAGGGCTACTGGCTGTTCGAAATAATATTCAACACAAGCGCAGGTATTTTGCACGATTTAACCATCACTGGGTTCGCGGAGTAGCAAATTAATGTACTTCCATTGTTATTAACATTGGCTTCCCCAAAGTAACGGCTGAATCTATTAATTACCCCCCCAACCCGCACTGGAATAGGGTGGTGGATTGTGGCCTTAACCCTCGTCGGAGAGGAGACCCGTGCTCTGTAGTGGGATGTATAAACTGGTTGACGTTGATTCTCTGGGGCCCTGTTTATAAATTCTGCCAGCGTCAGCGGTGTTTCTTCGAAGCAAAGGCCGTCAGTATATCCGTAAATCCTTCGCATCGCTGACATGCCTTTGAAGCAGCATCAGAGAAACCCACCTTTCTGCACAAAATATTTGTGACTTTGCACTATGACGTGCAAGATCACCTCAAAAATACTAGGAAATCGAACCCGGGACCTTTTTTAGGTCGACGGTAACTGAACCGAATCATAGGCGCCCTTACATACTTTCGTTGTGAATAAAACGATAGCGCGTTTCAGGGTACAACTAATGCCATCTAGCGGTGAATCTTGGAACTAAAAATTGTATGGGAAGCAAATTTTTTTCCGCAATGGCTTAGTTGGGTAAACGCTCGTCTCTTGCGATGTTCCGAGTTCGATTCCTACCTGGGGCCTGGGCAACTGTGTCATAAAAGAATATTACTTAATTAAACTTAATAGTAAATAACATTAATTTAAAAAACATTCGATCAAGCAACACCATGCAATCATCACCACGTTTTCTTTAACCTTTGGAATATATAAAAAATAACAATAATAATAACAAATAACATAACGCCTTTTTGAAGTAGGCAGAAATCACGGACTACGGATAAAAAACTACTTTAAGTACAATCAGCGACATTTTAGTTTTGTTTGTTTTAAGTGGAGTTACGTCAAAAACGTTTATTTCTTCATTAGACATAGAAAAATATAACCCACAACCTCTCCAACTATCGTAATTCTAGCGACTACTATTGTAGATAGAGTTACAAGAATTGGAGGAGTTTTTTTTTAATTTGTATCACGTCGTACTTCCTTACATAGGCCAGGTTCAAGGAGAGGTTACATAAGTTCAAAATTAAAACATTCGCTTAAAATGTTATCTAAACAGACATAAATTGCATTTCAGCCACATACTACATAAATTCTTATTATTAAGAATTTCTTATAATTGATTTAAATTATTTTCTTTAAAAAAATTTAGCAAATTTTTTTTGCAATCCATCATGGCTGTATGCGTGTTTGCTTTTTACAACATTTTAGTTCGAGTTGTATTATCTATGGATGATATAAACAAAAAAAAAAACAAAAAACTAGCAAAATGCATAAATTGTTGTGTTGTGAACATTGACTTACAAATAAATGGACGACGAGTCTAATACAAAAACCACGAAAAAAAATGTCCCAAGTCAACATATTTAAACGTAGTGACATGTAAAGGAATATGAAAAAGCTAAAACGTTGAATTTAAATTGTAATGTCATCGCAGTACTGTCTAATTTTGCTTGCTTCGCTGTCAGTCGAACAAACGAAGACTAGAGCGTGAATGACGCTCTGTATACGATTTTAACGCCCTATAAGTTCGGACACTTTTTAGCGCGGACCCGACGTCCATATAATTGTAAGTCAATGGTTGTGAACCATATTTATATTTGTATTTATTTCCTCGCAAACGTGATGAAAAACATTATATGTATCACGGACGGTAAAAAATGTCTCAGCCTTCGGCTTCGGACTTCTAATAGACCCTCGTTAGTCATTTCTTATTTACTATAATTTGTACTATAAAAATAATCCTATATTATAATATTAATAGACTACATCATTGAAGAGTAAAATACCAAATGTAAAAAATCCAGCCATTGCACTCTATTGACTGACAACTGATATGATTGAAAATTACCAGATGTACCCGGTTCAAAGTCAAAAGTATAAGCAGCAATCACCCTGTCAATTATACACCGATTCTGTAACAAATTAAATTTTATTATCAATTAAAACATGATTTTCTTCTTTGTTCAAGTGGCCCAGTAACTCCTCCTCGGTCATGAGCAGCATGGAGACATCTTTGTCGGGGTTGGGATGGTACACCTCGAATCGCGGGGGTGACTCCAGGGTTGACCGCCCGCAGACGATTATGGTGGGATAGCCCAGTCTGTTAACAAATAATTATAAAAAGTTAGACCATCATGATTTAATATAATTTAGGAAATGAAATTATTTTTCCGGATTTAAAACGCGTATATTTGTTTTTTCAAACAATCCAACGTTTCGGGCCCGTTACAGGTCACGGTTGACTACAGCAAACCACCCTATTTTTTCTCTATAGTTACAATAGTTATTAATTAAATACATTATTTTTTATTTTACAAAGAAAACATTCCAATTTACGCTACACTAAATTTACGTGCGTAAATTGGAATTTTTCCTATGTGTAACAATCGCGAAAACCTAAGAACTCGATTAATATAATTTTTTTACGAGATTACTACAATTGTTAGTTACAAAATTAATATTATACCTTTTGTATAAAAAAAAATAAACCAACTTCAAAGCTTTGTGGAATTATATATACATATATGTGCCAAAGTTTATTCAAAACGGTTAACGGAGAGTAGTTGAAATAATTTACCACCCTTAGAGGTGTAATATTCTTCAAATTTAAATGGGACCAATACCATCTTTCGAACAAAAAAATAATCATTTAAATCGGTTCTTAAATGCTGCAATAAACGCGTATGTTACTATGGGTCGTATTCCAGAACTCTACTCAATGTTCAAGTCAAGACTTGAGTATGATTTCTAGGGCTTTGCATCGTACTCAAGTCCGGACTTGAACATTGAGTAGAGTTCTGGAATACGACCCTATAAGTACCAGGTAATGCCTCACAAAATACTTCATTACGGTTTGTCTACATTTAGTTGTTTAATATAATTAATTTATTTAAGTTAACCAACTTAATTATTTAATTTAATATAATGTAATTACCTAAACCTTTAGTAAACTTAATTTAAAAAGGAACACCGTTAAATTTTGCAATTTATCCGAAATACAAACAAACATAAGCTTTAGAACTCTCTCTTCTTCCGTCGGAGGTGTAAAAAGATGGAGATAGGATCTTTGAGCTACGCATTTTACTTCATTTTTAACCGACTCCAAAAAGGAAGACGGTTTTCAATTTGATTGTATTTTTTGTGTATATATGTTACCGATTTTGAGGATTCTTTTTCGTTGGAGAGAGAGTATCCCAGTATACTCCACCTCTAAGGGTGGCAAACCAGGGGATGAATCAAGTTTATTGGATTTCAACGACTGTCTGTTAACCGTTTTCAATAAAACTTGGCAAATAGATGTAATTTTTCAAACTTTTGACGTTGCAATGTAATGATATAATTAATTATTAATAAATAGTATAAATAATTAGTAGATTAATACAAAAATCAATGTACCAACATTCATTCTTTCTACATAACCAAACCAAGCGTCCCCTTGTCTATTCCGGTCACTACATCATCTTTCATACCACAATGCACTTTTACTACTGTTCGATATTCTGTCTTTAAACAAATCAATAAAAACAAATTATTTCAGTCTTTGTCGATATCACGTTAGTTACAGAAAACTTATAAGCCTATGGTAGTAAAATAGGTTGCCGAGAAAAAAAATAAAAATTACATTAGGTTATACATCAAACCTCTGGAATCCATGTGTGTACAGTTCCAGTGCTTAAATGTATCACAGATTTGATACTTCCAGACCAGCCGCATGAGGCTAATACCGGAAAGCTACTCATTTCTACAGCATTTACCCAACTTGCATACTTTATCAGCCACACTCAACACCATAACTATACAATAAGTAGTTAAAGTATACCTGTCGGCCATCATGAGTCGCTTTCCGATGGTGTACGAGTGTCTATCGTCGAGCAGGACGTCGTTAAGTGCATGTGTACTTGATAACAGTGCATGGAGTCGGTTTAGCTTGTCCGAGGAGAATGAAAACCATTCCTTGGAGCCTTCCTGAAAATAAAATGCAGATTTTGGTGTTACAAGATTTTTTTAATCAGTAGAGTTCCTCACGAAAGAGATTGTCCAGGGAAGTACTGTCACCTTACCTATCTCTGCCGCCAACCAGTAATGTCAGCATTACTGTGTTCCGGGTTTGAAGGGTAAATGTGTTGGTGAAATTACAGGCCCATGGGACTTGTCAACTTGTCTCAGGGTGACAGGCGCAGCGGCAGTGCCATTTAAGCGGCACTGCAACTGCTATGGACAGTCGTGTCGCTTACCTTCAGGCGCACGACTTGTTCATCCCATCACTTTGTATTATAACGCGACACGCATGACGGTACATTACTGTTTATTCATGTAAATTGTTTTTGTTTTTTTTATTGTTCCTATGTTTTTTTCTGTTTATATACGTGTCTGTGCTTATGAAATAAATTGTTTTCTTTCTGGTTGTCTATGTATGTGTCGATGGCACCCGCGGAACAGGGTTTCCCTAGTGCGGGGCTATGAATGTGTAATTATTAATAGTTATTATTATTATTATTATGTTATTATAACCAATAATTTGATTGTTTTTTATATTATACAATTCAAATGGAGTAATATAGTGTTGACCCATAGTACCTACTTTCGGTCCGATAATGATAGCGCTATGAGGCGCGATGGCCTTAGGCCACCGCAGGGACTTCTCGCTGGACAACGCTTCCAGACTCGCTGCTAGCAACCTGAAATTGTAACATACAGGCTGTTAAAAAAAGACAATTATTAATTATTTATATATTATTAATAATAAGAATAAATAGTTGCAACGAATCGGCTACTATTCGGTATTTTCTATTCGTTTCAACCCTAACAATAATTTTTAACTGGCTTAAAAAAAGGAGGAGATTATATAGACTTCGTCTGGCAAAAGAGCTACGAACCTTCTACAAGTATTAGCATATAATTTTAAAATAAAATAATAGTCTACATAATTGTTACCGTGTTACGGATGTGAGGCCTGGACAATAAAAGAGCATCTCAGGAAACGTGTTGAAGCATTTGAAATGTGCTACAGAAGAAAATTGCACTTATCAGGGACTCACAAAGTCACCAATGACGAAGTTCTGCGACTAGTTGGACAGAAGCGTAAACTTTTGCAGACCATCAAACAGCGAAAAGTTGTATATCTGGGTCAAAGCAAAGTCGCTAAGAGGAAAACGTCAACGTCCTGCCATGAGAGGGCGACGCGGACGACACGGTGCAGCACACCTTAGGGTGGCCACACACGGCCTGCTTGAGCAGCTAGCCAATGATCAACATACACGGACCGCTCAGCAGTCATAGTCAACAGCTTGAGGCTGCCATTGATAACTGCTGGCTACTCAACACGTTGCAATGTGGAATGAAGAGCGCGGGCGGAGGTAGCTACGCCAGAGCAGTCGACAGCTCGAGCAGTCAAGTGTGTGTGTGTGGCAACTGCTTGACTGCACGATGAAATTTCACCGCGCTGCAAACCGCCCGAAGCAGTCACAACGGCTCGAGCGGGTTTGGTGTATGTGTGAAAAGGTTGTAAACCATGATGAGCCGTGATCCACGGAAATTTAATTTCAAGTCGATGGTAAAGAGAAAAAAAGAGGCTGTAACAAAAAAGGTATAATACTACAAAACACTCCCTAACTTAATTACATACGGATATGCTTATGGATGAATATAAAGTAGACACTTACCCCAAAAGGGCCGAGTTATACTGAATTACAAATAGTTATCAAAATAGGCGCATGATTAGTAGTAATAATAATATATTTATTTGACATCACAAGTACAAAGAGCAATATGACAGGATTTCCAAAAAAAAAATCATAATAATAATATAAGAAATAAGCTTATGTTAAATCGACATTATATTTTAACATATATATGCAAGGCAAACGTGATGTCATGCTTAGGAGCACTATACACGGTTGCTGTTGGTCCTACAATAGGCAGAGCCTGTCCTGTGTGTCAATTTTAACAATGGTACATTACGTTACACGTTGCGTTGTGATTGTTTTAATATTAATAATAATTTAAATATTTCACAATGTATTTTTATATATTGTAATCATTGACTTATCAAATAAATGGACGACGGGTTTAATACAAAAACCACGAAAAAAATGTCCCAAGTCAACCTATTTAAACGTAGTGACATGTAAAGGAATATGAAAAAGCTAAAACGTCGAATTTAAATTGTAATGTCATCGCAGTACTGTCTAATTTTGCTTTCTTCGCTGTCAGTCGAACAAACGAAGACTAAAGCGTTAATGACGCATGTATACGATTTTAACGCCCTATAAGTTCGGACACTTTTTAGCGCGGACCCGACGTCCATATAATTGTAAGTCAATGATTGTAATCTAATATAAACAAGAGGAAAAAGAAATGTTGAGATAAAGTAGGACGAATTAAAATAATTTAGACCAATATTCATTATTAAACAAATTTAAATACTTATATCTAATAATAATAACACTACAAATCTGGTAAAGGAATAAAAATTAGACGCAATTGAAATTGAAACGGCACTGTATGCTGCCACGATCGAGCAGGAAGTCACGATGGAACGAAACAAAGTCAGAATGGCGAGGAAAAGGAAACAAAAAACGATTCAAAATTTAAAAACAAGTGGCCAGGAAGCGGAGATAAAAGATGGGATGACGATGGCAGGAGGTCACATCGTCACATGTGTATTCATGTACATAGTAGACTGTAGTTTGCTATGTGGTCGCAGCTTGAAGCAGTCGATACTAGATGCTTCAAGCTGCCCGTGTATAGAGGCGTGCAATTGCTGGAGTACGCAACGCCGCACTCTGGTAGCAACTATAGGGGGAGATCTCTCGCTGCCAAGCGTGTTATGTGCTATGCTGGGTGGCGTGGTATCGTGGGAGGCTGTGGCCTTCTTTTGGGAAGAGGTCATCTCGAGGCCGATTCCCGGACCGGGAGAAATATTAGTATGGCCTACATTTATTTCTCTCGTGAGTTTGGGTGTAATTTGTGTTTGTCTATGTGTGTGTCCATGGCACCCGCGACACTGGGTTTCCCTGGTGCGGGGCTATGTGTGGTCTATCTTTGTAATAATAATTATAATAAACTAGTGGAGTAAACTAGTTATATAGCTTTTGTTAACATTTCTGGACCAGTCAGAGGATCCAATATGGTTTGGGGTCTATGCAGAACTCTCTTCTTACGGTCACTTTCTATATTTAATCTCAATCCAGAATTTGCTATCTGAGCTTGAATAATCAATTAAAATTCTATTTTTAACCGACTTCAAAAAAAGAAGGAGGTTCTCAATTCGACTGCATGTTTTTTTTGTATGTATGTTACGCGATGACTCCGGTATTTGTGAACCGATTTTCATGATTCTTTTTTTGTTGGAAAGATGGTATCACGATAGTGGTCCCATTTCATTTTGAAGAAAATCATCCGCCTCTAAGAGTGGCTGTTCACGCATGAAGATTCATTTTTATAAATAGCGCCTAAATTTTATTACAAGGAGCAATTATTTTAATGGTTGATTTTGCTATTCTCCAATTCAAGGCGTTTTTCTCTCTCAATATATCTCCAGCGTCAAGTCCTGTATAGTGGCGAACTAGGGGATATTTCAATAAAGCTTAGCAAATAGACGTAATTCCACGTACTTTTGAGGTCGTTTTTTTTTAGTACTCTGTACTGAGATTATTACTATTTCAATAACCGATCGATGGATCGTTATTCCGATTGACGGAATTTTTAGATGGCAGTGACAGTTGTGCGCTTTTATTATCCGATCCATAGGTTTGACAAATCGGATTTTGCACGTGTTCGAACTATAGTAGCGATCCGCCAATTTTGACCGATTGCACTGTGTAATCACGTGAAAATGGAAGTTATTTTCAAGTGACAGCGACTGTGATCTTGAACAATTTGCTCAGTTATCGGACTACAGCGGATAATAGCGAAAGCGGCCAAGAGCAGCTTGTGTCCTCAAGAACGTTTAGGCGTATAAACTTCATGGCAAGTTAGACGCTGAATTTACATTCAAATTTAGGCTAAACAAAATATCAGTTGAATTTGTTCTAAATGAAATAACGCCATTTATCAAAGTCAAATCAAAACGGTATTTTTATAATTTAGATTATTTATTGCGTCACGAATACGAACAAACATCAACAAAACATAAATTGACACTAATATTTCGCCGCCGCCGCCGCGCGCCGTCCCTTTATTTTTTCCATCCTATATAGCCGTCCCGCTCGTTTGACATTAGACGTTCCGTTCCGTTCCTCGAAACACGTCATTCTTGACGTACTTACGGTTGAAATATTTTATACTTGAAAGTTTTCAATTAATTTATATTTTTGCCAAAAGCACATGTAAAATCACGTGTATAAATAAATTAATCTTAGAAACATAACCACCATTTTATTCACTAATTCATGTAATGAAATTTTCCTCCGATTGCGTGGAACTAAACGTCGGAGAGGGGGTACATTTAAGAGCGATCCTTGTTTTTAAGGGCACTAGAGCCGACATAGACGTATTGAAATACAGATCCGGCAGCGATCGAATAAAATCTGGATAGAAAACAATATTAGATTCAAGATCAAATATAGAAAGCGGCCGTGGCCGCGGCGTGTGGCACGTAAGTTGATGTACTAACCTCGTGATCCCGATACCATAGCAGGACATGACGACAGGCAGACCCTGCGATTGACTAGATGATGTGAAGTTAGCTGCGAGTGGTGCGCTGTACTTAGTGCCTAGGATGAAAGTGTGCCCAACCTGCAATGCCAGTGACCAGAAATGAGACGAAATGTCATTTAATTTGTTTGAAAACTATTCTGCCAAATCATTACGGTGACAACTGCGCTCCGATTGGCCAGCCCGAATTCGAAACAATCATCAAAACATTCGTTTTTGTTTTTGCTTGTCATTTTTTCACAGGTTCATTTAAATTGCACATACACTGCATTTAGAAGTATGTCTATTAAAAATACAAATAATAGACATGTTTTTTATTTTAATTCGATATGGCTCATCAAATCCGCCTGCCCTTGTTAAAATGTAAATAAATTAAAAAAATGATCCCGATACTGGTAGGCAAACTGCCAAAATAAGAAGAAAATAACGCAAAGAAGAACGCAATAACGCAATTACTAATTATTAGAACGTCGTAACTTTTCAATTCAAATATTTTTGACAAAATATTACGCTGACAAAATATTTGAAGTTGGGCTAGGGGGTTAGCAATTGACTGATGCTGTCCATGGGGTACCACCGCATTAAAAAAAAACTTGAATTATCTATATAAACCACACTACACATACGTATAATTTTTTCCTCCTGGTTTTTTGAGTTAAGTTAACATATTCATTTTAGATATATAAATCATAACAAATCCAATTTTTTTGTGGTGATAGGCGTTGATATTTTTTGTTCTGCCTAAAAAAGTTCGGGGACCTATGATTTAAAGGAATAATGTAGAAAAATATCAACGTGTGTTACACCATCTTCAATTATATCCAACAATTTTCATTATAGCGATCGAGCTCTCTGTATTTGTTGATCTATGATAGTAATATAACTTACCTCAATACTATTGCACTTCTCCATCTCCTTCCCGCACTCGTCGCACGTCGCATTGCCCGTATCGCGCTGCGAGTGCGAGCAGGACGAACATACACACAGAGCGTCCTCGCCAGCGTTGGCGCGCAGCTGCCATTCGTGTGACAGGGAACCGCCCATATCGCCAGATGGCGCTTGAACTGAAATTATAGACATAATCAGATAACTTTTTTATATAAAAAAACCTACCTGAAAATTTCATATATTTCAATAGTTCCCAGTATTTTTTTATTTATTCATTTATACATTTTAGGGAAATACACGGCCAAATAACAATTATAGTATACTTAAATATGAGTAATCCAATGCCATTTACGGAATTCCACCAACATGGAACAATATAAATGCTTAGCAAGCCAAAAAGAGATTATAGGCGAAACCAAGAACACAGGTACATAAAAAAACAAAAATAATATACAATTATAAAAAACAAAAACCTGTGTAATCATCGCCAGTCGCGTGATGTGTCAAAGTGACGTTTGGTCATTTCTTGCTTGTACAAAGCAAATCAAATTCGGTGTGATTTTCTGTCGCATTGTCAAACAGTCGCAATGCACGCACCAAGTAAGTATTTTGCCTAAAGTTATGAAACCAAAAACAAGCCCTGTTCGCTTCTTTTTAACCGACTTCAAAAAAAGGAGGAGTTCTCAATTCGACTGTTTGTTTTTCTTTTTTTTTTGTATGTATGTTACGCGATAACTCCGGTTTGTTGGAAAGAAGGTACCTCCATAGTGGTCCCATTTAATTTTGAAGAAAATCATTCACCTCTAAGAGTTATAGACTAGGCTATTCACGCATGAAGATTCATTTTTATAAATAGCGCCTAAATTTTATTATATGGAGCAATTATTTCAATGGTTGATTTTGCTATTCTCCAATTCAATGCGCTTTTCTGTCTCAATATAGTTTGAGTAATGAGAACCGATTTTTATTATCTCCTGTATCAAGTTCCGTATAGTGGCGAACTAGGGGATGAATCCGGGTTTGCGCACTTTCCGTAACCGATTTCAAAAAAACTTGGTTAATAGATGTACGAGTAGTTCCACGTACTTTTGAGGTCGGTTTTTTTAGTACCCTGTACTGAGATTATTGGTTTCATAATTTACACAACACAAAATTACTAGAAATCTCGCGCTCTGTTGCATCGCTATAAACAAGACATGGTAGTCCTACGGTTTGACTTATCGTCTCTCAAACGGAAGCCATGGGTTCAAATCCGGGTGCGCACCTCCGAGTTTCTCGGAATTTAGTGCGAAAGGAGTTGTTCCTTTGGTGGTACTAAAATAAATGGACCAGATAAATTTAACCAGGCTATAAGTTGGTTTTTTGTAACGACCTCTCAAAATCTAGAAAGTTTGAATTGAAAGCAATTTTCTTTGACCTGCAATTTCCAGAAAATCGTCAGGGATTTTTAATACTATATTTTTTTTTTTTTTTTATTGTGACTCGGCAAAATGACTGCACCGCGCCTGATGGAAAGTGCGAATACAGTCCAGAGATGAGAGTAACGGATGGAAAACACAAATATCTTCATTCCGTCACTATCATTTTGCCGGTCTGGCCAAATGCTTCTTCACACTACGTTTGAAGGACCCGATGTTATAGAGGGGAGGGAATACATGCGCCGGGAGTTGGTTCCACAATTTGATGGTTCGGCATAAGAACGAATTGCCAAACTTTTTAGTGCGGGACGGTATTGAACTGACCGTCCAACTGTGGCAACGCAGTCCGGCACGGGTGGTCCGCTGATGGAAAGGAGAGGAAGGGATAAGGTTGAATAACTCTTCAGAGCACTCACCGTGGTACAGGCGATAGAATACGCTAAGAGACGCTATATCTCCGCGAAGCTGTAACGACTCCGCATGCTCAGTTACATGAGGATCGTTGACAACACGGAAGGCGTAGCGCTGCAGTCATATAAAGTAAAACAGAACGCAATCCCAAGAAACGTAACGGATTTTTGAGTAATTTTTTGACTAATGTGCCAGTGGCCAATGCCATAAAAATATATTGACACATCAGATGTGAAAGTAATTCTTGTTGCAATTTATTTAGCCAATTAGAAATAGGATTTTGAATATTTTAACGTTTAAGAATATTTAAAGTTTGCTGCTTTTTGGACTTTTTTTAGTATCGCAGTGTTGCTGGAATTAATTTAACATATCTACCACACTTTTGTTTTAAATAAATAAATAAAAAATGCAGGTCACTATATTTTTTTATAATTATTTTGCTAAGCTTTTTATTTCAAGCTTATATCTAACAAAAAAATTGAGGCTGGTTAAATTTTTCTGGGAATAAAGTACCAAGCTCCATACTAATTCGATACAAGTTCTTTACCATGAGCTTTTTGGTGTTGGAAAATATCACCCTCGGAAGACATGTGAAGATTATGGCCTAAAACCGTCGCCCGAGTGGAGACCCCTGCCCAACAGTGGGACGTATAAATCGGTTGACGTGCTTGTAGTTTTACCAGTATCCTTACCCTTCAAAACCGGAACGCAGTAAACCTCACATTACTGTTTGGCGGCAGAAATAGATAAGGTCTTTCACAAGGAGCTCTAATGCTATTAAATCCATTACGTCAGGGTTTCTCAGCCTGTGCTTCATGAATTCTTAAGAGGTCCGTATAGTGACGCCAGGGGTCCATGGCGAGCCTATCTAATATAATGCATTAATATAAAAATTGGTGTAATATATATTGTGAATAGATTTTTTTTTAATACAAAATAAGTGCGCATTTAACCTCTATCTCAACTGATGGAAAGTGATGATGAGGTCGACGATGGCGCATGCACACCTAAACAATGTCTATTCACTCTCGCCTTGAAAAGGTCTGAGTTATAGCATTCGGGGAACTAGTCCGTAGGCAGGGTATATACCGAGCGCATGACCTTTTTGAATTTTCGCGCCATTTGAAGGGTATTTATTCGGTATTGAAGCGAATGAGTGGGATGAGCATCAACGCAACCCGAGAGCCTTTCTTCTTATCGAGTTCTTAGGTTTTCGCGATTGTTACACATAGGAAATGAAACTATTTTTCCGGACGTTTCTGGCCCTTTACAGGTCCCATGGTCACGGTTGACTGAGGTGGTATCTTCAACCAGTTATGTCTAATATTGATGCAAACCACCCTATTTTTTTTCACTACAGTTACAATAGTTATTAATTAAATACCTTATTTTTAATTTTATAAAGAAAACGTTCCAATTTACGCTACATTCAGTTTTACAAATTATTTTATAGAATGAATTTTTATTAAGTCAATTTATTATTAATTAATAATAGAAATTAGAATAAACTAAAACATATTAATTAGTACTGCAGTCTTATGTCTGTTTGGGATTTTTCATTAGAGGAAATACTGGATCCCAAACTGATGGTACTGAGAAACCATCTTCCCTGTTGAAATTAGGATGTTTTTTAATTTCAATGGCCTCTCGCAGCATCCTGGGTAGATAACGGACTTCTTTTGCAAGGACCTGGGGTTTCTGGGGTTTGGCCTTTCTTCTTCATCGTCTTTTCGGAAAGGGAGCCTATGCTCTTTGAAATTTTAAGAGGGGTTCATGACTAGAAAAAGGTTAAGAAACCCTGCACTAGGGGATGAATTATCTACGGCTTTTCGTAAGAAACGTTATATGAAAGCGTCTCTGGTTCGTCGCGTTACAACATACCTCGATAAACAGGTAGTTGTAATCTCTGAAAAAGTCGTCTAAATTGCCTTGTCATCTTATTGTACACGGCAGTGGCGTCATCTACGTCTGCATGTGCGCCGTACGCGTCCATCATTATGAACTCCCGCGCACGCAGCAGGCCGTGTTTGGGGCGATGCTCGTCGCGATACTTACTGCTTATCTGGAAGTTCATCATTAACAAAAACACCTACATAACATGTAATTATTAACACAAAGAACGAACACTTAGAAAAAATTCCTTCGATACGTCCGGATTTGAACCGACGTCTTCTAGCATACCGTGTCTGATTTAAATACATAACATATTTTTTTTATTAAAAAAACAAATGTCAAAAATTCGTGGAATCACACCTATTTGCCCAGTTTTAGCAAAACGGTTAATAAAACGTGGGTGAAGTCCAATTAACCGGAATCATCACCTCATTTGCTACCCTTAAAGGTGGAATATTGTCTTCAAATTTAAATATTCCACTTCTAAGGGTGGCAAACTAGGGAACGAATCCGGTTTCGCACACTTTCCGGTAATCGATTTCAATAAAATTTGGCAAATAGATGTAATAGATTAATAGATTTCTCATAGATGGCGCTACGACTAAAAAAAGTCGTTGAAAAACCAAATATAAAAGACACGACGCAAGCACATAGAAAAATTCGTGAGGTCCGTTGGTTCGTTCCGTGGCTTAGTTGGTATAGCGTCTGGCACGGTATGCAAGAAGACGTCGGTTCGAATCCGACCGGATCGAAGGAATTTTTTCTGAGTGTTCTATCTTTGTATTAATAATTATAACAAATAGATGTAATTCCACGAACTTTACAGGTCGGTTTTTTTCATAATAAAAAGTTACGATTGTGCAAATAACCCTTCCTATGGTATGGTATGGTATGGTATGGTATATTTGGTTTAGATGCGTACCTGGTATAACAGCAATGGCAATTGTTTATATGATAGTGGTCCAACGTCGGCTAGAAGATCGGCTATGGCTTCTTCGTGTGTCTGCAAAAGTACAATATTTTATGTTATTCTATTTTATTTTTACATTTTCAGGGAAACTAACATCTAGGTATATACAGCGTAGCATTAGACCTCCTTGTGAAAGAGTTCGTCCAGGGAAGTACGGCCTTACAACCTTACCCATTTCTGCCACCAAGCAATAATGTGGGCATTATTGCGTTCCGGTTAAGACGTGGTAAGCGTGCTGGAGAAATTACAGGCCCAAGGGACTTGACAACTTATGTAGAATTGTTTTATTGTAGATTAACAGGTAATTACTGATTCCTAGCACATAATAAATAGTATCGTATGTGACCACTAGATGGCATTGTATTGTATAGAATATTAGTGACAATAGATGGCGCTATTCACAATTGCAATATCAGTTTAATTCGAAGCAAAGGTTTACAACAAAATATGTTTTATTGTAGATTGTTAAAATAATTATTCACACTTATAATATAACTGCCTCTGTGGCCGAACGGTTACCATGCCGGACTGCCACGCAGAGCTCCCAGGTTCGATTCCCGGGCCGGGAGAAATATTTGTATGGCCGACATATATTTCTCTCATGAGTTTGGGTGTAATTTGTGGTGGCCTATGTATGTGTGTGTCCATGGCACCCGCGACACAAGGTTTCCCTAGTGCGGGGCTATGTTGAGTGTGTGCTTACAAAAAAAAATTAAGTATTTGAATATAAAGAGTATTTGTTTTTACTTAATTTTCTCATCATCCAATCGGCGGCGGCTTCCGCCACATCCCACCCTGTTACTAAAAAGTAGGGTTGAGTGGAGGGACGGGGTGGCGGAATCGGCCGGTGCTCAGTCGAGTGGTGTGCAAGAGTCCGAAAAGGCTAGACGAGTAAATTACTTACATGAAGTGATTGTACTACATTGTTGAGGAACGTGTGATCGTTACGGAAAATATTATCAACTTGGTATTATTCCACATCCACGAAGAACGCTGCAACACTTATGTCTCTGGGTGACTCAGATCTTTGCCATTTAAAGCTCTGAATGGCACTGCAACTGTTATGGACAGGCATGTCCCTTACCACCAGGCGCTCGACTTGTTCGTCCGGTCACTTGGTATTATTAAAAAAGATAATAGTTACAATAATAAACACAGATGGCCAATTACAAGTTCGCATAGATAAATTAACAGTAAAACTTTTTAAAACTGAAGATAAATTCTTTCTCAGATTACTTATTAAGGGAAAGAACAGAAAAACTGTTCGCAGTAGCTTAAGTCTAGAGAAATATTGGAGCAATCAATACCTGCGGTAAGCAGAAGACACGGATCTCCACTTACTAAGTGCCAGAGTCACCTTTGTATGTTTCAAAACTATAGTGAAGCAAAAACTTAATACTAAAGGTTATTATTATACAGCTTTTGCATATTTGGATGACTAAAATCTACCCATTTAGCTCTTGCTAATTGCTTTTATCTATCATATTTGAAATAAATATTGCAATATCATAAATATGCACAAAGGCTAATCTATAAAAAGCAACTTCTAGAGTTTCTTCCTCGTTCTTCTCAGGGGAATCTGCCTTACGAATGAGCAGGAGAGTTAAACCCATTTGAAGTGGAATTCGCTTATCTAAGAACTAGACATTATTTGACTTTGAATTAGACCTGGAACTACGCTGGAAATCATTTAAGCCACGCTCTCATTTGTCTGCCGCACTTCTGCATCTTTATCAACTATGTTAAGAGATAAAAAAAATCATTTAACAAAGACTTACTTGGCTATACTTAGGTGGCGCCCTTGTTCAGCAGTGGACGGCTTTCGACTGAAATTATGTTGATGATGTCAGTATTCAGACACTTACCGGAGCTAACAAATATATTTTTTCATGCCTGTCACGGAGTTTCAATAGTTCTGTCCCAACCTGAAATAACAATTACAGAAGAATTTATTTATTTATAGTGTTTATACTAACTTCTTTTTCCTGTTTATACTCAAATTTCTGTTTTGTTAACTCGGTAACTTCAGTATGTCCTAAGACATAGGCCTCTTCCAGAGGTTTCCATTTCTCCTCATCTCTTGCTATTTACCTCCACGACTCCTTCCGCATTGGATGTGTGTGGAATGAACTGACAATGATGACAGCTAGAACAAAGTCTGTGGATATTGTGGAGTACATAGGAGCAGTTGGGAGTCCCCCACAATGTGAATTGTAATTAATTTGTGGTGAGAGTACCAACTCAACATCCCTCGACCTTCATGAAGGGGGACTTTGGCCGAAGGGTGTCATGTTTCCGAGGACGGTTACCGGACACCCACATTGCGTCACACATCGCGGTCCATACGCGTAAATAAATAAACAGTGGTAGTGTTTTATTGTATGTTAGTCCACGGACCTTTTGTAACCTGAAATTAAATGTTATAATTACACAACTACTGAAATTGTATATAGTCTCAATGTACTAAACACCATTCTATCTTTTTTGGTACGTTCGTTTTTAGATTTTGTCATAATAACCTCCTTGCTGTCCCTCAGCCACTCTTTTACTAAAATCATACATATATCACAAGGCCGGTCATGCTTCCATTTTGGTTTTCATTTATTTTCAAGGTGTTTGTGCATTCTTTTCTATTAGAACTTTTTTTAACCCATTAATGGACAGTATGTAAATAGGATCGCATACAAAAATATCAGTACTTTTCTTGCCATAGTGCTTATTTCGATTCCAGACAAAATGTCCAATGTAAATCTTTGAACGTTGTTAGTACGCGGCGGCAACTACACAGTAAAGCCTGTAGTTTGTCAAAGTCAATTAATCATTTATTCCATAGGTAAAATTTTTACACTTGAAAACTTCATTTTTTAAACCACTGGTCGTACATTGCGCTGACCTCCCTGAGAAGAACGAGCAAGAAACTCAAGGGATTGCTCTTTTCAAATAAACTTAAATGCTATAGAATACACTTTGAATCTCAATTGCGTGACATCTAGACTCAAGTTGTCTTTCCTTATAAGTTTATCTAACACATACTCTTCAATTTTGTAATATGACTTTTCAATTACAATACTTTTAATATAAGTTTTAAGTTTTGGAAATGATAATCTTAATATATGCTCCGGAATTTTATTGTAAAAATGCATAGTTCCCGATAAAAAAATCGTTTACATTAGTTAAATGAAATCTAATGTTATGGCAAATGCCGTTACGGTCCATGAATGGATTAAAAATTAGTACAGCACTGGTTCTAGATTTCTCCTATAAGAAATGCTCCGTAATAAAAAAGTACCTGATGCAACCTGCCCGTCTTTTCCCACAACCCCTCTGCAGTGAGCGCAGGCAGTGACACCCTCTGGCCCCCTACTTCTTCCAAGCACGACCTGACGAGAGCTTCCAGCTTGTCTAGAGCGCGGCAAGCGAGGGGCAGAAGGGTGAATAAGCCGGAGGATGTGGGACGAACCAGACCACATTCCAGCAGGAGCTGAAATGGACAATATTTGTGGCTTTGTGAACATCACTGTCAAAAACAACCAGTTTTTGTTCGTCTGTGTGACCCGACTGTAAGGGGAAGTTAATCATAAGAAAAAGTTATCAAGACTAGGCTGTTTGGTTTTAAATTCTTACCTTTTCCTTAACGAAAACGAAAAGTAAACAATACTTACTTTTTGACTCTTACAAGTAATTTCTGTGTTTTTGATCTTTGCATTCTTTGGTATGGTAATGATCGGTTGAAATATTTGCGACACGTACCGCATTTTGTTATAAATGACAATTTAATTTAATTTTAATCACTAAATTACAAAAATTGGTCCGGCATCGATTATTAGAGGTTAGAACAGCTGATTGTCAAAAAAAAGCTTCCTATTGCGTTTTATTTTTGCAATCAACGTAGACTACTAGTCTTACTAATATACTGTAACTTAGTTAAATTAAAATTGTAATAATTAAATTTTGCATTTACAGTAGCATAATCAGCACGTCTTTATTAATGAATGATAGATTAAGCCCTGAAAATATATTTTAAAGTTCGATCTATGGATCCGATAGCGTATGCGCTATAAGAAAAGACGCCAGGGTATTGACTGCACCGGGGCGTTACATGGACTACACTGGCTCTGGTTGTAGGACCAGAATGCGTAGTATTCCCTACAAAATTAGAAATAAAGGTAGAAAATCATTCAAAACAACACCCAGACAACCGGTACACTTTGTTGAGAGCCAGTCCCAGTACTGGGTGTATTGGGACTGGCTGTTTATCTTGAATGTCACTCTGTTCAAGCACTCTCAATTATCTTACGATCCAACCTACAACAATAAAAGAAGGAAACACGCTGTGTGCTCCTCAGTAACTTTCCGTACTAAATTCGCAGGTAAATTCTTCTGTTTCCTTGAAAGTTATTTATATAATAGATTAAACAATATACTTGCCTTCTACCCTCTAAGTAAAAATGAATGTAAGACTAAAATTACAAAGTGGTTACTCAGTCTTGATTATCAGTCCACTGAAGATCTCCTAGCTATTCAAACTCTATGACCTCCATACCTAGACTGCTTAACCCAACATGTAGCTCCAACACAAAATCACAAAAAACACACCACACACACACACACACACACACACACACACACACACACATTTGTACGCACACACACACACACACAATTTTGTTTTATTCCATTACTTTCTTATATTATTAAAATAATCAGTTATAAAACCCGCTCTCTGTAATTTAGAACATGGCAACGCTCTTATATTATGTAGAATACAGTGCGAACGGTTGGTGAGTGCCTGGAGATCCGTAACACAGGTCAAATCCTAGTATGGACTCCAGTCTCTTACAAAGATGTATTAATAATAAGTCCATAATGTAAATTACTTATTACGTGAGTGAGAATGCCGATTACGTCAGTTACGCGAAAGCTTAAATGCGCGATAATTCATTTGCGCGAATGGTCAGTTACGAGAAAGCATAAAAGCGCGATAGTTAGAACATGTGAACCGAGTTTGACGACCTTTTTTTGTTGGAAACAGTGTACCTCAGTTGTGGTCCCATTTACATTTTAAGAAAATATTCCACCGCCATGGGCGGCAAATTGACTTGTGGCTGATGATGAATGATTTTTGAGGTCGGTTTTTTAGTACTTTGTACTGAGATTATAGAAGTATATTGTATTAAAGAGAATGTATTTTGTCATTGAATAATACCATAAGTACATTACATTTCCTTCTAAGTTCCAGGTGCTTACTTAATCCACTAGCAGTCCATCCGTCAGTCTGTCCGTCTATTAAGACAATTTATTGCCCCGGCCTTACTTGATGAATAGTGTTAATAATTAATGTACGCGACTTATACTAGATACTGTGGTAATAATATTTTGCAGGTTTAGTGTCTCACTAAACCTACAAAATTGTATATCTTTATTCATATTATATACGAACTACATGCAACGAAATACACAAAAATTTTATAAATGCGAAAATAACTCTCTTTTTTAACCGACTTAAAAACAAGAAGGAGGTTTTTCAATTCGACTGCATTTTTTGTATGTATATTTCGCGATAACTCGGCATTTGTGAACGGCTTTGATAATTCTTTTTTTATTGAAAAGAGGGTACTTCGGTATTGGTCCCATTTAACCTCTAAGAGTGGCAAACCAGGCGATGAATACGGTCTCGGATAAGGATGTTGGTGAAATTACAAGCACATGGGACTTGTCAACTTATGTCTCAGGGTGACAGACACAATGGCAGTGCCCCTCAGATCTTTGCTTTTTAAAGCTCTGAGTGGCACTGCAACTGTTATGGACAGGCGTGTCGCTTACCATCAGGCGCACGACATTCGGATTCTCACCTCTCTTTTTTTGAAATTAGTTATAAATAATTTCACTTTAAATATTATTATAATTTCACTAACTGCTACTGTGGCCGAACCGTCAATCCACTGGTCTGCCACGCAGAGGCCCCGTGTTCAGTTCCCGAGCCGGGAGAAATATTTGTATGGCCTACATTTATTTCTCTCGTGAGTTTGGGTGTAATTTGTGGTTGTCGATGTGTGTGTCCATGGCACCCGCGAGACAGGGTTTCCCTGATGCGGGGCTATGCTGAGTGTGTGCGTTATTTATTCCAAAATCATTGAATGAATGAAATATTCTTTATTGCACATTAAAATTATGCTGATAACACAGAACAGTAATTAAGTACCACAGAATAAGCTAATGTACGACAGGCGGTCTCAGTGCCCATAAGATCTTTGCGATTTAAAACTCAGAGCGACACTGCAACTATTATGGACAGGCGTTTCGTTTACCACCAGCCCACTTTCATTTAATAATGTCAAGTGACGGGACCAAAGGACAAGATGAACGAGGTAACTTATCACAAAGTCGAATTTTTTTCTGAAATGACGTTTGTTCGAATTTTCATTACACCGAAAACCGAATTATAACGGAAACGTTGTTCTTTCAGGATATGTTGGATGTTTATCTCAAAGACACGATTAGGTTCGAATAGGTTAGGTTAAGTTGGGTTTAAAAGAAAAAAATCTCAAAATTACGTTCGAGGTTATGAAAATTCGTGGAAACGTTATTTCTGGAAAATGTCCGATGAACGAACTTGGTATCATAAAAAATTCTAATCTTTTGACAAAGCAAAATTATACTCTGTAGTGTCTGTTACTTGCGCAGCAGCGCAAAGCGTTATAGCTCTAGTTTAATGGCGTGTAACGAGACGATAAGCGACGCCTCTGACTGCACGATTTACTGAAACCAATATTGTTTTTCTCTTGCTGGTGGTGATCAGTAAATAAATCCGTTATGCCACACTGCCCGCCAAGAAACACTGGATCGTGTTTATGACATTTGGCTTTATAATATTAGACAACATCATACGTTGCTCTGATTCCAAAGTAAGTAGCTAAATCACTTGTGTTATGGACATCGGAAACAACGACGGTACCACATACACCCAGACAGAAAATCGGTTCACGAAAGTCGGAGTAATCGCGAATAGTACACTCCTAATTGTCATGACGTCGGTCACCAAAACAAAAGTGACACTCTTAAAGGCTGTTAAGTCAAAATTAACATCGATTATGTATTTGAGTGATGGATTTATGAATGACGATTTTGACACCTAAAATTCTAGTTTTTTTATTGCAAATTAAAATTTCGGTGTCGTTCCGAGAATCAAAATTGGTTTTGTCATATTTTATATCGGAAAAACTTAAATTTAAAAACTTCAATACCAAATGGTGCCAACTACGGATATTTGAGCTTATCATAATTTACGAGATAATTCACGATATTATATAAAAAAGGGAACCCTCTTTGGCAGAATTATTAAACTTTTGCTTATCCAAGGACAATTAACGTCCCTTCCGCCATTTTGTGCGTCCGCCATTTTGTGACATGACAAAATGCGTGCCAAATGACCTGTGAACTGATAAGCGAAAGGGTGAGGACGATGTCATAGGAGATAGCGAGCGCTGAATCGAGTGTCATTGTATGCTTTTCTGTTTGTGTCTTTATATCTTTCTTTTTATATAATATATTTTAGCGTGAAAATGTACCATCCAATTTAAACTCAATTAATGTCTCAGTGGCCGAACGGTTACCATGTTGATCTAACCATGCAGAGGTCCCGGGTTCCATTCCATTCCATTCCCGGACCGGGAGAAATATTTGTATGGCCCACATTTATTCTCTCGTGAGTTTGGGTGTAATTTGTGGTGTCGATGTGTGTGTCCATGGCACCCGCGATACAGGATCTTTATTTCGTAGTATGCATATTACACTTGAAATCGTTACATAAACAATGTAGGTATATGAAAAAAAACCAATATATTTCTAACATCATAGATAGAGACTATCTACATTGACCTACTAAGAAGTGTATACATTGTTTAACGAGTTTTTAGGTTTAAAGGAAAATGTTTTTTCCTTTAAACCTAACTTAACCTAACCTAACCGAACCTAATCGTGTCTTTGTGACAAACATCCAACATATCCCGAAAGAACAACGGTTTCGTTATAATTCGGTTTTCGGTGTAATGAAAATTCGAACGAACGTTATTTCGGAAAAAATGTCAACTTATGTCTCAGGGTGACGGGCGCAATGGGAGTGCCCCTAAGATTTAAAGTTCAGTGTCCCTACAGCTGTTATAGACAGGCGTGTCGCTTATCACTAGGCGCAATTATTTTATTTTCCAATTTTTTTGAGCATAAAAAGTCAAAAGTATTTATTGCTTTCATGTCATAGTGCTCTTGATTTTAAAATAGTATCAACATGACCCTGTTAGGTTAGCAATTTAAAAATATGCATTAATTAAAATTAAAAAAGAAAAGACCGTAATAAATATCGAGTTCTTAGGTTTTCGCGATTGTTACACATAACAAATGAAACTATTTTTCCGGATTTAAATCGCGTATATTTCTTTTTTCAAACAAACAGACGTTTCGGGCCCTTCACAGGTCCCATGGTCACGGTTGACAGTCGAAACGTCGGATTGTTTGAAAAAACAAATATACGCGGTTTAAATCCGGAATAATCTCAGCACAGAGTACTAAAAAAAACCGACCTCAACAGTACGTGGAATTAAATCTATTTGCCAAGTTTTATCGCAATATCCCCTAGTGCGCCACTATACAGGACTTGACACAGGAGATAATAAAAAATCGGTTCTCATTAAAAGTATATTGAGAGAAAAACGCCTTGAATTGGGGAATAGCAAAACCAACCATTAAAATAATTGCTCCTTTAGTACAATGTAGGCGCTATTTATAAAAATGAATGTTCAGGCGTGATCTGCCACCCTCAGAGGTGGATGATTTTCTTCAAAATGAAATGGGACTACTATGGAGGTACCCTCTTTCCAACAAAAAAAGAGTCACGAAAATCGGTTCACAAATACCGGAGTTATCGCGTAACATACATACAAAAAAAAAAGAAAAAACATACCGTCGAATTGAGAACCTCCTCCTTTTTTTTGAAGTCGGTTAAAATATAGTTTCATTTCCTATGACCATAATAAAGTCATTTTAAATTAAAGCTAATAAATAAAACAATAATAATGATAATAATAATGTAACATATATTTTTGATGCAGAATGGTACAAAAAGGAGTAGGTTGGTAGTCATTCTTCAATAAACTACATACTTCAGGCTTTAGTAACATTTTCGTAATAAAATTTCGTAGTAAAATTTTTGTAGTAAAATGCTTAATGATAAGTAATATATAAAGTTTCACAAATACATTTATAATTTGTTTCATTCATTTCTTATTATTTTTCTTATTTTCATGGTATTATAAGTAGATAAAAATGAAGTTGTCCGTTTTACTCAAGATCATGACACAATTTCTCAAATCGCTTCTCGCTCCGCTCGTGCCGTGAAGCCAGATGTTATTTTGCAAGCCACTGATTTTGTTTTCACACCTATATAGGATGGTGGTAAGGTTAAACGGCGTGTCACAGATAATAAAATAGATAATAGGAGATGACGTTGCCTGTGTAAAGGCACTTCTTCACAAAAACATTACATCTAGCGAATTCGACAAAATTATTTGGTAGGTAGGTACTACATATTTACAACACCGACAATGATTACAAGCTACTTCAAAAATGGAGGAGGCTCTCAATTAATCGTTACGCGATTACTACGATATTTTAGCAGCAGCAGCTATTTCTGCCGTCATTAATGTGAATATTAGTGCGTTCCGATTTTGAAGGGTGCTGGTGAAATTTTTTTGCTTTTTTAATAATAAGAGATAAGTGCGCATTTGACCTTCATCTCACCTGATGGAACACTTTCCATCATGATGAGGTCGACAATGTAGCATGCACACCTAAATAATGCCTATTCACTCTCGCCTGGAAAAGGTCCAAGTTATAGCGTTCGGGGAACATGTCCGCATGAAGGGAATTCCACTCTCTAGCTGCTCGCCATATAAACGTGGAAGCGACACGCTTCGTGCGAATCCTGGGAATATCCACAACAAAGGGGTGAAATCCAAGCCCACGTCTAGTCCCCTGGTGATGGAAAGGGGAAGGCGGAATCAAATTATGCAAATATCCTGTAGAATAAGCAGGCAATTTTACAGCGGTGTTCAAGGCTCTGCAATTTTGCCTCTACTAATTTCGATTCACCTATAAGCCTCTTGGCACGCTTGTCGATTGAATTCACGATGGCCAGTGACTTGTGCTTGGTACAGCTGAAGCAACTGTCCCGGTGTGAAGTAACGCATCACCTTGGAAAGGATGCCAAGCTTCCTGGCTGCATTTTTAGCCATGGATTCAATGTGTCTGTCGAAGTTCAGATTCGACGACAGGTCCATTTCAAGTAGCTGGAGACGGTCAGCTATGGGTATGGGTACATCACGAAAGTCGGTGTTAGGTGAAAGGGAGTCCGTTTTGTGGGAAATAGACACGCCTGCGTTTTAGCATTAAATTTACAGGCACATTGGACTTGTCAACTTATCTCAGGGTGACGAGCGCAGTGGCAATGCCCCTCAGATCTTTGCGATTTAAAGCTCTGAGTGGCTCTGCAACTGTTATGAACAGGCTTGTAGCTTACCATCAGGTAATGACTTGTTCGGCCTGTCACTTGATATTATAATAATCTCAGTACATAGTACTAAAAAACCGACCTCAAAAGTAAGTGGAATTACGTCTATTTGCTAAGTTTTATTGAAATATCCCCTAGTTCGCCACTATACAGGACTTGACACTGGAGATAATAATAATCGGTTGTCACCACTCAAAATATATTGAAAGAGAAAAACGCCTTGAGTTGGAGAAATAGCAAAATCAACTATTAAAATAATTGCTCCTAAATTAAGTTAGGCGCTATTTATAAAAATGAATCTTCATGTGTGAACAGCCACCCTTAGAGGTGGATGATTTTCTTCAAAATGAAATGGGACCACTATGGAAATACCCCCTTTGCAACAAAAAAATCATGAAAATCGGTTCACAAATACCGGAGTTATCGCGTAACATACATACAAAAAAAAGAGAAAAAAAGAACATACAGTCGAATTGAGAACCTCCTTCTTTTTTGAAGTCGGTTAAAAAGAATAATTGTGAACTGATTTCAATGAATCGTTTTTGTTGAAAAGCGAGTATCTCAGATCACACCGCGAACGAAGCTCGGCTAACTTAGCGTAGCTCACGTAGCCGGGGCATATAGTCATACTTCGGTCACACCGGGTCAATTGCCAATTCGTCTTCGCCGGAATGCTCATATTCTTTCTCTACTTTACAACGTCCTATTTAATCCCACTTCTGCTTTTCAAAGAGCGTTTTAATTTCCTTCATGACCTGCCGTCCCCTAACTAAAACAGGGCTATATGTGATAAAATATTTTTTTGGAGATGTCACAAAAAAACAATAACCCAGTTTTGAATACTGAAATTCTTTAATGATATTTCAGCTATGCATCGTTAGGCTAAGGTCCGATAAGTCGAAAACGTTAACTAATTTAAAAAAATATATTCTTTATTGCACCAAACAAATAAACAGAAACAAAAAAATAACATAAGGTGAGCAAAGGTGGACTTATCTCTAAAAGAGATCTCTTCCAGCCAACCCAAGGCAGTGAGAGCAAAGGTTTTAAGCGGGGAACGGCGTGCAAAAGAGATAACAAAAGATGATAATCTACATGTGTAAAATAACTTTTTAACTGTTTTTAAAACAGAATTGTATGCTCTAAGTTTTGCTATTTAAAATGGTTGTTTGACCATTTGTTACTTAGGCGGGGCTTAGTGAGTGGACGGCAGTGATGGTCACTCGCATGTCTTACGTTCGGAGAACCTGAGGCTGAAAATACCCATGCATTCGTCTAGAGTTCTGGATAACTGTTTTTCGGTTCGGGCAGGTTGATGGAACAACCGGAAGCGATAAGATGTGCTCAATCGCTTGACAAGTTTAAGGAATTGGTAAATAAACATTTCTTATCTATCACTTAGTAATTTCAGTTTAGTAGAGTAAGTTAAGTATTCGCCATCTAAATTAAAATAATGTGCATATGTGTGTATCACAAGCATGTTCTATATATCGTACGTGTATATAGTTATATATTTGGTATGTCGCATATGTAGTACGTGTTTAAGAATATATTCCATTCAATTTATAAAACTTCGTAATAATTTGTAAGTTTGCCTGGAAGAGATCTCTGTCTAGCGATAAGGCCGCCGATTGTACCTTTAACTATGTTTTATTTTTTGTATTGTCACTGTTTTATTTAGTGTGCAATAAAGCTTATTCTATTCTGTTCTATTCTAAGCTAACCGAGCTAACTAAACTAACCCGACGATCCCGCTAGCTATGTATGTACAATGTGTCGTAGGGTGGCAAACTAGGGGATGAATGACTTTTGAAGTCGTTTTTTTAGTACACTGTACAGATTACTAAAAAAAACTGCCACGCAGAGCTCCCAGGTTCGATTCCTGTGCCGGGAGAAATATTTGTATGGCCTATATTTATTTGTCTCGTGAGTTTGGGTGTAATTTGTGGTTGTCTATTTGTGTGTCCATGGCACCCGCGACACAGGGTTTCCCTAGTGCGGGGCTATGTCGAGTGTATGTGTGCGTTATAAAACAAAGACTATATATATAGATATTTCTGCTTAAGTACTAATGAGAACTGCAAAACTTTGGTTTTCGATATATCCCTGTAGTTAAATGCACATTTGTCCCAAAATTTGCAAATTGCCCAGCGGCTCAACGACACGCCGCCGCCTCGCTGCCGTTTGCGTAAGTTGACTAGTCCCATATGCCTGTAATGTCACCAGGGTCCTTACCCTTCAAATCGGAACGCAGTAAAGCTCGCATTACTGCTTGGCGACAGAAATAGGTAAGGTACTTCCCTGGACAAACTCTTTCACGAGAAGCTCTGTTGCTACTAAAATACCTCCAACCTAACTCATTAGAAATGCCAGCAAAAACATGACAAACATTTTTTATAATTTCGCCCACGTTCCGTTTCACGTTTACACTGAAAAAAGTTGTCCCAAAAACGTGTGGATAATTCGAATTGCTTCGTTGATTAATTCGCGGTTGAATTGGAAGAATGTTTTTGTTACCTGTATCAGATTTGTATGGTATGTTTTGTAATTTTCGCATGGTTGTTTGTTCCATATTTTACCACAGCATTTCAATGCATGTCGTAGATAGCGACTAGGGAGGAAGCCGGGAGATAAATGTATTTAATTGCGTGTTTATTATAATTAGTAACATACTTGACAACCGTGTATATTTACTGAAATATTTTGTATGCCTTTAAAAATATACAAAATGTCATTAATAAAGAAGATACCCATAATATTATATAATCTTAGAACTAAGTCCAAACTCATTGGACCACGATTTCTCTTAACCAAGGTAAACGATTCTTTTATGTGGAATTGTATACGTTTTTACAATAAGATTCCGGAGCATATAATTAAGATCATTATTTCCTAAGTTTTAAACCTACATTACAAGCTTAGAATAATAACGCATAGAATGATAGTTTCATATCAAACGAACTGACACAAGTGAGGCAAAAATCAAATTCATGTAGGCTAGCTTTAGTAGTAGGTTAATTTTCGGTTTTAGTGAATACTTATATAAAAATACAAGTTGAAACGCGTTACTTCCTTGTGGAATGTGATGTTAGTATCTATTTTATGTTTCTCTGACGTATTTTTACACTCATTTACCGCGCATTTCGTCATTTTTAGCTTTTCTTATTTCCTTTTCTTTTTATAGTTTTTCCAAAGAGATTGATTCAACGCTTTCACTGTTGTACGGAATCAGCCAAAGCCATTTGGGGTAGTGTGGGTTCGAAAAGAGCAATCCCTAGAGTTCTTGCTCGTTCAGCATAGTGAACGAACAGTAGCTTAAGAAATGACTTTTTCAAGTCTAAATTTATTTTACCTACGCAATAAATCGTTTTTTGATTTTGATTTTGTCGACTGAACAATAACTTCCTTGTTCCGAGAGCACAAAGGCATATTTTGCATATGCTAGTTCTTGACATTGAAAACTAAAACCTGCTTTAATGGCAATAGGTTTCATTTTAAATGGCGAAATTCAACAGTCTATACATTCTTCATCTAGCTATGGCTCAACATAACGCGTGCACAGCGTCCATTATCAAAAAATAAGAAAAAACCCCACGAATCTCGCAATTATGGCAGCGTTTAGAACGAAAGCGTGAGTTAAAACGCGCGTTATGGTGCAATTCACAACGTGACATGCTTTAAAATATGCGACAACATTGTTTCGAGACGCGTTTTTTAAAGTTTAATGCTTTAAAATAGTATAACATTAAATTGTACGTGATGTGTGGAATTTAAACGCCTGGAAAATTTTTATGAGCAATTAAGGTGTTATATGTTTTGCTTTGAATAAATAGTTAGGCGTTATTGTTTTATTTCAAAAACTCTAATTTTTGTTGTCATACATTTTTTTCTTAATGTAAGTCGTAACAGTGCACTGTTACACATAATATGTCCACTAGCACAAAACTTAAGTCCGTCTTAAGCCAATGCTCGCAATGCAACACTCTTAACATTTTATTGTAGCTGTAGATGTCCTTGTGAACGAGTTCGTCCACATATTCGATATATTTAGATATATGTCTGTAGTTGGGAAATACTGCTACCTTACCTACTTCTGCCGCCAAACTGTAATGTGACCATTACTGCGTTCCGGTTTCGAAAGGTAAGGGTGCTGGTGACATTACAGGCACATGGGACTTGTCAACCTATGATATTTGTGATTTGAAGCTCTGAGTGGCACTGCAATTGTTATGGACAGGCGTGTAGCTTACCACCAGGTGCACGATTTGTTCGCCCCGTCACTTTATTAAGTAATACTTTACAAAAATAAATAGATTGTGCTAAGACTGTTTGAGTGTCTTATCAATTTAAGCTTTGGTTTATGACTTACTCAGGGTCGTATTCCAGAACTCTACTCAATGCTCAAGTCAGGACTTGAGTATGATTCAAAGCATTAGAAATCATACTCAAGTTCTTGCCATTAGGGTCGTATTTCCAGTTCTTGAAATCATGCTCAAGTCTGCTCAAATCCTGACTTGAGCATTGAGTACAGTTCTGGAATACGACCCTAAGTTTAGTGCAAGTGGACACTACAATATAGCTCTAAAAAGTTAAGATGTATTTTGATTTATTAACAAAGAACATTATAAAAATAAGTAAGTAGTAGATAGAGCAGAAGGCAAGCTAGACTTGTTGGTGGTTGGTGATTTTTGAAATAAAACAATAACGCCTAAATATTTATTCAAAGCATAACGTCTGGCATCTTAATTGCTCATAACATTTTAAAGGGCGTTTAAATTCCAGATATCACGTAAAATTTAATGTTATGCTTTTTTCAAACATTACACTTAAAAAAACGCATCTCGAAATAATGTAGCACATAACACATCTTTGACACTTTGAACCATTCTGACTGTAAGCGGCAAAGAGTTAAATTTAAGTCTGATGTGTCAAGTTTGACCCTGCACCTAGCAAAGTTGTGTTCCACCTAGGATCTCCACCTGGGTGAAGTATGCAGGTCCTCTGATAATATTTTTGAACTTAGCATGATACAGAAGGTCTGTCTTGTATGTACACGGCAACACACCAAGATACAGATTGACGGATTGTTTCGTTGTACTGGAGGTGATATTCAAACAAAAGCGTATTTAATGTATTGTTGACTGTACATTAAACGTACTTACGTAATATAATTATAACTTTTTATTTAAAAACCGAAGTCAAAATGTTGCTTATCGGCCCTTTTTATTGGCATTATATCCATTTGCCAGGTTTTATTGGAATCGGTTAACGGAAAGTGCGCGAAAACAGAATTGAATAACTACATGGCTTCAGTCGAAAACCCAAACTTAGCACGTTCTCTGTAGTACGAAGGGTTGAAACACAAAACTGCAATGCGACGTCGCATCGCAGGAATCTACAGGTTCACACGACGCATCGCAAGAATTTGCGAATTCTCCGCATCGCGCTTTCCTGGGATGTAAATCTTCTTTTTGTTTTTTTCCTATACTTTCTTATCAATAACAGCAGTGCAACACTCTTTTTACGATCCAAGTCGCCACCTAGTTTAAAAATACGTTCAGTACGGTTGATGATCGTCAAAGGAATACTTACCCGAACCGTGATAACGACATCTTCATCGCCACACGAAATCGCATCGCAGCAATTCGCGTCGCAGTTTCACAGTTTTGTGTTTCGACCCTTAAGGAGAAACGTCTCCATTTAGCAGTACTAAAAAA
>NW_020653521.1:365703-405826 GCF_003589595.1 Hyposmocoma kahamanoa | reverse complement strand
ATCTAAGATGTCTTAAATACTAGTAAATAAAACAAGCAGCACGATTGTAAACCATTTATTTGTTAAATCGTTTCCTTGAATTCGCTGAGAATCCATCGCCATTGGTACGCACAGTATGAAAGTAGGAGAAATTAGATTCTAGTTTTAAAACAATACAGTAGTATTTTCAACAAATGCAATACTTAAAAAAAATGTTAAGAAATGACTAAACCTAACCTAGTTCTATTGAACCCAAGCTGTTTTCAGTACGCCTGGTGAACCCCGTGTAAACTTATAATCTGGGTTAAACGCGACAGTAAGTTTATTCGGGGTTAACTTAATATAATCCAGGCTATTATCTCACAGTTTTAACTAATTCATACATAAATACGAAAGAATACCAAATCATTTTAAATAATTGTCTAATTTCTATAAAACTTAGCAAAAAACAAGTGTAATTCGGGGTTAAATAGTTCTAATTACAGAGTAACTGTACAATAGGACACTACTGTCCATCCACATAATGTAGAAGTTACTTCGCAAGTTAATATAACCCCATAGATTTAGTATATCCAATATACTAAATCTATGTATAACCCCGTCATTGAAAATCTAAATCTAGCGAATCTTCTACCACTTTCAAATTATTTTTTTCCCAAAATGGCGTCTAGCGTTTATAAGATAAATTTCCAAAAGCTAAATAACTCTGGTACATTAAATATATTTTTCACAGGTCAAAAAACTACACTGACTAGAACTATACGGTTTGTGTGACATGATTATTTCTTTATTCGACGTAGATTATTAATTCCTGCAGGATAATCATTAAAACGAAAGACAGTCCACTGGTTATGCTATTTCGTCCTTCCGGCTCTGTATATCCGTTTAAACAACTGTTTCTACTAATTATCAAGTGTTTAGCCGGATAATAACCGGAAAGACAAAATAACAATGCCACCAAGCTGTCTTTATGCTTATGCGGTTATTCGTTTGTGTAGAGAACGGGGAGCCTTATCACGGATAACTATTAATTTCATAGTCTTGTCCCCGCTTTTTTTTCTCGTTAAATATCTACGTAAGAAATGACTACGATTTGAATTTTACGAGTGTGTAGTACTGTAGCATACTTTTTCAGACAATTTATGTAGATGCCTTGTTGATAAAGACAAGTCTCTAAGTAGTGTAGTAAAATTTCTTTGTACGGTTTCTCGTATTTAGGATACAGTTACTCCGGGCAAGGATACATTTATTCCGGGCATGGTACATTTATCCCGGGCAGGATACATTTTGTCTATAATTTCTAACGTTTGGAAATGAGTTGCCTTTAGAAATAATTACGTCACATCTTGTAACCGTAAAGTAAATGCGAGTAAAAAATCTACACCTTGAAAAGAATAATTTTATTACAAACACGAGCTACGTCTATATACGTTGTAAATACTGATTTTAATTTTATGAACTTATTTATGTAGACAAATTCGTGGGGCACTTTTGTTAAAAATTTTTGGATGCCTTAGTGAACTAATCAGTGAACTCTGCCAACAAGGATGTGAGCGAAAAAAAAAGGGCATTTAAACTTATTTAACCTGAGCTTTAACTGGATGTGCAAAAGGATTGACTTTGTGTGTCTTCGTGAATTTTGTCACTTGACAATCTTTTGTGCTTAATTATAATTAGTTCACTAAAGACAAACAATGTAAGATAGTAAATACCAGAAAATTCTACGCCAAAAATCGATAGAACTATTTTTCAAATTTCAAAAAGATCAAACTTTTAATTCAAAGATTAAAACGCGTTGCACACAGCGACCACGATAACACGGGTGATTAAATCCGCGTTACAAATTTAGCGTATGAGCATTCAGGATAGCTCGGAAACCGCGAATATGCCGCGAATCAGGAATCTGTCGGACCCAGAATTTGTCCTCGCCAGCTTGCGAAGTTTGCCAGCGCCTTGGCAAACTTTGGGATGCTTCGGTAGGCTTAAACGTTTACTAATCTATATCATTCAGTGTGCACTTGCATTAGAGATGCCGTTCCGAAGGATCCTTTGCCGTACCGTCCGACCAATGGGCGTCGGGCCCATATGTTACCTATGTGTGTAAACGCGATAAGAAAAATTTGAAAAGAAAAATGTGACCATTTTTTTAAATTTGAATTCAAGAAATCTTCATGTGAATTATTAAGCCAGCTAACAATAACTAAGGCAGAACCCTTTTACCTATATCTATGGGATACACGAGAGTTACAATAATTTAAATCTTAGTATTAGTATTAATTGAAAATTTCACTGTTGTATAACATCTCAGAAATAGCTTAAGTAACGTCAATATAAATGTTAAAAGGTCAAACTTTATAATTGGCTTTATAATTTTTTAATCTACAATTGTATAGAAGATGTAATAGCTGTTAAGTTTGCTTATAAATAAATAAATAAATAAATTTAGACTGCAAATCATTGACTCTTATGACGTGTTAGTTTTATTATTAATTTGCTTTTATTTCTTTCTATTATAAAGTATAATTGAATGTCCCTTCCAACCGCCTTGAATTGGCAATAAAAAAACAGAACACTCGATCTCGGTCGATGAACTAATAACTAGTTATTACTGTGCCCAAATGGCCAGACCTTAATCCGCTTCCATTTTGTAAACTGTCGCCTCTGTGTGCATCGCGTATTATGCCTAATATCTAAAATAACCCTATATTACTTGATATATCAATACAATGATAATACACACCCTTTATAAATAACAATTCTTACACTATTTACAATTTAAACTATTCAGGTTTATAAAACGCAAGAAATAAAAAAACTAATACAAATAAATCGTTTTCATGACTAGACTCTAATGTTTTCAATTATAAATGGCACAAAATATATCATTATTTGCCGCCATAACTTATTCAGAAAATTAAAAACAACGAATAAGTTTCGTCAGCAGGTATGTACTACAAAGAAATAAGGTGTTTAAATATTGTCACACTTCGAGGCACATAATATGCGTACATAGATTTCTTGTACTGGGGTTTACGCTACATGAACACTGTTTTAATCTACAATGATTAACTATTTTCAAAAAAGCACTTTTTTAGACCTTGTTCTTTATTAGGCTGTACAAACCACAGCCCTTTATATAAATAATATTTAAAAATGTAACTGTCATAGACAAAGGCGGGAATAATTGACAATCTAAATAAGTGCCCTTTACAAAAATTCTAGTTTCTTTTAAACCAAATTCTAGTGCATCCCAGCCAAATGGGACTCGAAATTATAAAATAATAAATAGTTTCTAATCAGTCTATAAAGGAAGACGTGAAAATTCAACAAGTGAAAGTACATGTAGTTCGTAAAAAATACTTATATATACTTTGTACTTCTACAAAAACGGGTTTTAAAGTTTTACAACTGTATTCGTCTCTCGAAGTTATCTCTCTAGACACTACAATGAAAAACAATTCGCAATTTTTTTTCAACGGAAAAAAGTTTAAAAAATATCGTCATTTTGAAAACTAATTTTTTTTGGTCCTTCGACTACGTTCTAGAATTCTCTATTGAACATTTTTAAAACAAAAAGTTTTAAGGCACAAATGCTTGTGTCTTAAGGGTTTCTCTCATCTTTTTGATATGTCAGACTAAATTGTCCAAAATCTACGAGTACTACATCTACTTAATAGATTGAAAAATATCTATTTCCCAAAAGAGGTTTTTTATCATCACATTTTTTTTTCTAAAAGGAAAAATGTCCATTCAAAACTAAAACTAAATACCCAGCACCGACGTACCTTTCTATGCTACGTTTAGATACACTAAAAATACACTGGGATGCACTTGTAAGGGGGTTGAAATAAATCCGAAGCAAATACACAGCTGATGACTTTACATAACCAGATGTAGAGCCATGTTTAATGGAAACCATGCCTTCGATACTTTCTGTTCAACATTTTCAGTTACTTGTCGAAATTTTAAGGATTAAAAAAACCACCGGCCCAATACGTTGCTGCGCAAGGGGATGGAAGCAACTTTTTTCGTAACCATAGCATAATTAACATTATGTCAATTGTGTAATTTACAAACTGGAAACGAGCCAAAAATCAGTATCGGGAATTCCTGCAGCTACCATATCATATCTGGGCCCCTACTCTCGAAGTACGAAATCCATAGATACAACCGCTTTCCCACTATGGAATGACCTATGGAACTACACTCGAATCCGTCAACGAAGACAGGCCCGTTCGAAACTGTCAAATCAAGTCTGTAGGTCATCCATGGTGAGAAAACGGCTATTACTACTAGAGTAGGTCCTCTGGTTTGCACGTTACACAAATGATATTATGTACAATTTCGTCACAAAACTCCGCTTCCTTTCCTGTACGCAGTATTGTAAATTGAGCCTATATGAAAATCGCGATTTATACTTACAAAAGTAGTACAACCTAATTTCAGGAGACCGCTACCTAGCGCAACAATAAATGGTCCCAAAGTTGTAAAATATTATTTAAAAACAACGTAATTAAAATTGGTATTAATCACTGAGGCTCAATTCACATTGCGGTGGAACGGAATAAAACGGAAGCAGTATTTCTGGACGTTTGACGTCACATTGCGCCTGCCTTCGCGCCATTTCCCGCGGATTCGCCAGGCGTCGTCGACGGCAGCTGCGGAATTCTTGCGCTCGTATCTAGTTTATACGTTACACAACTGACCATAAAGTTATTTAGTAGTAGTTAAGCTATGTACAATATCGTTACAAAAATCCTCTTCCATTCCGTTCCGCCACAATAAAAATTGAGCCTAGCATTTCGACAAGCACCTCGCACCGTCTAGTTGCAATATTCCGCTGATCTTCTGTCCTCCGGTGGCCGCCGCTCATGCACTCCTCGCTACGCTCTCCATGCACTATACTTGTCGATGAACTACCAAGTGATTTCTACGTCCCGATATTTTTTACGAGACAACCTGAACACAGCACGCAAAACGTACGATAACGTAATACTGGCTGCACTGCTACCAGATAGTTAAAATAAAACTTGTTTAATTGAGCTATGACGATCAGAACAAAAAAAATACATATCGTTTATATAATTATATTCTTAGGTTTTCGCGATTGTTAGGTTAAGTTGTACACCTAGGCAACGATACTATTTTTCCGGATCAAAATCGCGTACAGGTGTGTTTTTTCAAACAAACGTTTCGAGCCCTTACAGCATACAATAAGAAAAGTAGTGCAACTCCACACAAACGAAGCAGCGCGGCTTGTACGCGGAAGCACACATTCGCAAAATCTCACGATGCGCTTGCGTTATATAACACTGGTCGTCCCAACACGCCTTTCATTATTATGCCAATGTGTGCTTCTGTACACAGCGCGAGGCGGTCGCGCACACATACAAGCTGCTTTGTTAATTTGTACGGAGTATACTTCTCTTATTTCCCATTGTTTATCTGAGATGGAAAAGTAATCGACCAGTTATGTCTGTATTAACGCAAACCACTCTATTTTTCACTATAATTACAAAAATGATTACTTTTTTTTAATTTTCCAATTTACGCTAGATACGTTATACAAAGTATTTATATTTACTGAATTAAATTGATCATTAATTAAATAACGTTAATTATAGTCCGTCTTTTTGAAGACGGAGTAAATGACATTTGCAGGGTTGCCAGTTTTCATAAAATTTAAATAGTTATGCAGTTGCTATCGATAGTTTTATCGACAGATTGTGAAAGATAAAATTTTGCCCAAGCTGACTGAAATGTGAATGTTACTACGTTCTAGTGATTACTATATATATTCAAATTTGTTACAAAAGACAAATATATGTATGCGATTTAGATACGAAAAAAAATAGTTTAATTTCCTGTAATATTAAATTGTTCTTATTCTTCTATTGAGTAAACAAAAAATGTAAATAAATAACAATAATTATACCAACACACTATCACGCCTGTAAGGTAGCCGGAATATTTGGAGCTACTAATATCAGGACATAAAAATCACCAATCACAAGAACTACCAACAATCGAGGGTATCTAACTAATATCATTAATACTGGCGCCCAGACCGGGACCCCAAGCCTTCTAAACTACGATCATAATAGAAAAATACTCAAAAAATCCTCCTTTTATAATAACTAAATACTAACGAAGATAGGTATTAAATAAAATTAAGCGATAAATGAAAGATCAGCTGTGTTTGTTACCATTTATTTCTAAGATTACTAATGGAGATGATCATAGATAATTAATTTTCAATGGCTGAAGGAGGCGCGCGGCCAACGCTAAAATGCAGACACTAGCGGGCGGTAGCGAGCCCGATCCTCTATTGCCTATGAAATCAACTATGCAGCGCCCTTTTCAGATTCTATTCCACCGATTTAGGCTTTCATATAGTTGACATTGACATGTTTCAGTTCTCGTAATCAAAATTCTTCCAGCCAAGGAGTAATATGAATATATGTAATAATCAAAAAGGGCGTTATGTTAAGAAAAAGGTACAAGCTACTTAAAACGATTTTATTACCAACTATAGTAACATTCAATGTATTCTGCAAAAGCCAGTGGTTCCATACAATTTCGTATGGAAGAACGTACAGAATACTGGCGTAACTACATATCTACGAGCCCAACCCCGTGTCTACATAACATATACATATTTTTTTAAATATATTGCACAAAATATAACTAAATAGCAATCGTGTGATTTCGAACATCTACGGAAAAATCCAAAATATACATATAATTAATAATAAAAAAAAGGAATGTAATACAGCCTCCTAGTCGGCTGTTTCTACTCTAGCTGAAGGGTTCAAGTTTAATTTAACTGTGACACTGAATAACATTTATAATTTCAGTCAAATACATAGTGTCACCGATCATGCGATCAAGGGTTTCCTTACTTGAGATCGAATGCCGTTTGATCTAACATTAATTAATTGCTCGAAAACGTTTGCTCGATTGTCCAAAAAACCTATGAATCGTGAGCTCTAAGGTTTGCCACATTGATGTATGAAAATCTCGAAAGAACATTTGCTCTAACGATCAACATCGATGTGGCAAACCTTAGAGCTCACGATTCATAGATCAAATGGGCAAATCGACCAAACGTTTTCCAGCAATTAATGTTAGATCAAACGGCACTCGATCTCAAATAGGGAACCCGTGATCAAGACATAACAACCAAATCCCTCTTGTTAAAATTGTCCGTCACAATTTTGACTAAAACTAATTATTTACATAACAAGACATCTGAATTGAATTACGTAAATATTTTTTTCTGTCGAAATTAAGTTCGGTCCATTTAAGATAAAAGGCAACAGGGCTTTTGACAGGAAAATCAGATGAGAATCCCTTTTGAAATCTAATAAATACATTTCATTTATTTCACAGTTAAAAGGTAAGAATTACGTATTTGACTAGAAATAAATACGATCTCATAATAAATTGAAAGCTGAATATTCTCAAATGCCGCCAAGTTTCACGAGAAAGTACCTCAAAGCAAAGGAAACGTGGCCGCACGCCAAAGCATGGCACACCCACCCTAAGGAATCACTTACTTAACAACAGTATATCACGATTGTAACTTTAAATACATATACCAACGCTACAAAGTATACTGATCCTATGATACAAAAATATTTTATATTGTATGCATAATGCAGTGTGTATAATAATAACTAACGTAGAGCGCGCGCTGCTGTGCCGTTCGGAAACCATAGTGCATGCTTTTAACTTTTTTTTAAAAAGGTACTTTATCGTAGCAGTGTCTCTAGCCGCAACGCGCGCGTGCCCAAAATGTTTTATAATTAAGTATGTTTATTGCTTTCGATTAGTCATACTTATATCATACTTTTATATATGTAAAACTTCAAAATTACTACGCTACAACTACTCTAGCATCTGCCGCACGTTAACACACAACATAATTTCAATTTTTTTTTTCATTAACATACTTTACATTACACCAATCCAAAAATTGTATATTAATCCATGTATATCTTAAACCTTATATTATATGTTGTTTACATTGGTCCAGTGAACCTGGAAATGCCAAGAAGCACGGACACTATCTTGCGTGCTCGCTGTGTATGGCACATCACTACTGCATGAAGCCTTAAACAAACTACAACTAGGCAAGAACAAGTTGAGCAAAAAAGACTCCCGCCAAAGAAATTAACCTCAAAATTTTCATTTAGAAAACTAATAAAATGACTAGAGAGGAATGTATTTCGGTTTATGGCAACGAAGTTTAAACATTAGCGTCTTAGTTGGCAACGTTCCAGATTATTGTCTCATTCTTAAGCTACTCTGGCAAAATAACTGTCCTATGTTAGCTTCGCAGCCCGCGTGGCCGTCATTTTTTGTCCACAACACAAAATGGCGTAATAATAATTTTTTGTCCACAACACAAAATGGCGTCATAATGTTGACTAAATCTATTCTAGTTTTCTTTTAATTCCTGGTTTCAAAATGGGTCAAAAGCGGACTAAATCTTAGTAAAAACAAGTCTAGCGCGAATATTAAATTGAGCAAAAAATGACAAGATTTGGCTTTTAAAATTTTGGCCGGTAATTTGGCAAAACAATTTTGTCTCTCTTTGGAATAACCAAGAAGATTGTAGGCCTCAAGCGAAGCTTCACTACATGGTCTACACTACGTGTCTACGTTTTCAATATTTCTTTCAAAATTAAACGCCGATTTTCAACTTTAGAAGAAATATTTTTAATAGCACGCTTCACAACCAACGTGTGGCTAACGCCTTGGGAATTGACAGTGAGAGATTGGAAGATTTATTTTATATTTACGTATTAACTTCATGCCAACCATGCCTTATCAACGTTTGAAATGTTAGTCACGAACGACGCTTTACTACAATGATACGCATGCCTGACGACTTACCATTCGAGTACCCCCACCCATTCTTACAGAAAGGTATAAATGGCGCCCAGAGTGGGGCCACCTTTTTGCACACTCAAAATTATCTACGGAAAAAAACGTGCACACTAGAAAAATAAGTGTAAACAAACCATAACCCAGCAAAAAGGAACTACCCCACACTCGGCTACAATATAGAAATGAAACACAGTTCTAATATTTATCCATGTAATGACATATCGGGTTTTTAGTGCTCGATACATACGGGCAAACTAGTCCACTAAATACAAACTACAGCTAGCCTACGGCCAGATCCGTTGCAAACAAAAATCATCCAACCAACGGACTCTGACCACCAATGTTACCAACGTAACTAATACAAGAGTGAAAAATAAATATTCCATTCCAAATTTATCAATCAGGAATTTGGAATGGGGAATACATATGGGAATATAAAAAAATTAAGTACAGTTGAACTTTCAGGATAACAGCCGCACAGCTCGGGTTTGTTAAAAACACGACTTAAATTCCTTTACGCCTACTTACGACCGCCCTTTGAGTGACGTCACAACCTGGCTGTAGGCAAAGCTTTATAGAAGCAAGCAATTCTTAATACATCGCACCACATCCAATAGTAGTAGTAGATACGAAGTTATTTGGATATTTAGAAATATTTTCGAATTCTGAACGAAATTTCACTTTTCACCAGAACAAATTTCACCAGATATAGAGTTTATATTTTGAGGGTACTTTTAAAAAATGTTGTGTTTTTAACAAACCCGCTGGAAATCTAATAACTTGGCAAGACACCGCGCGGCTGCAGGGTTAACTGTGAGACATCACATTATCAACCTTCTAATAACGTTTTAAGACCCAACATTTAATTCTAGTTTTCTTTCTATTCCAAGTACCTGAGTATTATTTTGCGTTCTTTCAAAAAAAGTCAAAGGGGCGATTTAAGTAAATCAATTAAAATGGATCTAAACTATACGGCAGTCAGTACCGTTTTTGGAAAATTAAAAACTGGAGTACTAATGAATTCAAATACTAATTTTGATTGGTACAGTGTTGCTATATAAAACACACAAAGTTATACATTTCTTTTATGTTCAGTAACTGCTCCAACAACGGTTGGAACAGAAATAAAACTATAGGATACTAATTAATAGACAACTGGGTCTGGAAACGTAGTAATACTGAAGTCAGGAAAAAAATCTAATATACAAAAGGTGTCAATTAATTATGTGAGTTGGCGAACGTCGTATGCAGTGCCAAAAATAATCACCGCTATCAAATATATGATTATACTAAAAATTAAACTATATTAAAAAAATATAAACCGAAAAAGCCTTATTTTTTTGTGAAGTGATCTTGCAACGACTTCGTTTTCTTTTTTTTCTGTAGGCACCATGCAGAATTACTAATTTTATAAATATCTTCTCCAATCTGTCTTTTATAATAAACAAATTGAGGGTAAGGTAAAGAAAAATTGAGGATATTATTAAAAAATAATTTTTGAGGTGCACATACGACGTTAGCCGTTAATCTCAGCGGTCTAAACCTACTTACACTAACAATACTGCTATATAAGGATAGGTGAACATGTGATATAGCAATCGGTAGCCCTCGCGTGTTGAAATTTAGAAAGAGACAGTAAATCTATAAGTGTAAAAAATAATATACAGGAGGTTAGAAAATACTGTTTTAAGCGGGGATAAATTGTACTCTCGAGTTCAAATGTAACTGTACCCTTTTAATATAATACGAAATTTCTAGTACATGTGCTTAATCCAGAGTAAAACTTAACCCCAAAAAATATTGTTTAAAGAAAATTGTTATTAAAAACATCACTGGGAACGAACAACTACTTACTAATACAAAAAAAATATATTAAACATATAACAGAAAAAAACTAAGTACATATTGTACAAAATAAAAATATTATCTATGGTACATAAAATTAATGAAAAAATCAACACGCAAGGGTTACAGTTGTGAGTCGGCCGGCGGGGGAATGTAGCCGACTAAGCTACCGCATGCATTCGCCTTCTACTTCGCCTGCCTTTGCCTGGAGTACCGAAATAATATAATGATGACGTCGGGAAATAGGGCATTTCAGAATTCAATCTTTAAATTTAAAATACGAAGTTCGAAGTTCAAAAAAATAAAAAGTGCTCGTTTCGACGTGTAGTGCGAACACAGACACTATTTATTATGGACCGTAGTCTTATTATTTGCACCTATATTGTCTGTGGTTTTTGTCTAAGCTGTATAAAAAAACGTGTCAAAATTTAAATTAAACAGATTTTAGTTGTCTCTTTCCAAGCCTCTTCTTTTTTAAAAGTATTATAGCCCCATCGGTACATTCGATGATGCCGCTAACGTCAAATTTTACCAAGCTTTCATTTCTCTTACAAAATCATCAAAATGAAATGAACATGTCGGTGACCCGTGACGTTAATTAAATTTATGATAACTTTAAGATTTAAATTTAAGGGTATTTATTTAAGTACAGCGATAATTTTGAGATATTTTTAAGTACTTAAAAACCTGTATTTAAAAAAATCAAATTTGAGGATATTATTTTAAGATACAGGTATAAATATAGGTGAACTAGGTCCACGTTTAAATCTAGGAATTGCACAAACACAACCTCTATCGTCTTTTATAATAATACTTTAGTAATCACAGAATTTTTTAAATTTTAAGTTGTTTAATTTTAAATATTGCTTTTCGAATGATGCTTAACGCTACTTGAGATTAAGTACTTAGTTTACTTGAAATTTTAAGTAGAATGAGCCTCAGGTTCATAAAGTTATAAATAAGTCCACATGTCCGCCAAATAAAAGCTCAAGTGCCTCCAAAAAGAATTGTACAAGACCAATTTTTTTGAACAAAACATTAAATGAAATCTTAATCCAGATATAACTTGAGTATTTTAAATATTATTTTTTAAAGTATAATAAAATGGACGACCAAAGAAGTATGCGAGACTACGTTGTCCTAAATATAGAACGTATAAGGCAAACGCAGTCAAATTAATATCGCGCGCATTTTGACAACCAAATCACCCTTTACTACTTTATTAGTTTAAAAGGTAATATCAAAAACTATGTTAAAATTAGTTAAGAAATATTCGCAACAACTTGTCAGTGCAAAAAGCACGACGCCCAGTGTACAAATTCTAACTATTTCTTTTCCATGTTTAAAACTTTTTATAAACGAGTGAGTATAAAAAAATGATATTTTTAAAATTTTTGCAGCATTGAAATGTAGGTGTTGCTGTGCACAAACCATACGCCACAGCTACAAGTAGGCAACGACATCATGCCGTGATCTTCATGTTTAGTTGCGTTCGCTTTAGTTGCGTGTGTACCTGGCTACTAGTGGCCATGGCGTGAGGCCAATTTTGATTATCTTTGATGGTAGCGAACGTCGCGCTTGAAGTAAATATGTATAATCTCAGAACATTAAATTGTACAGTACGTACTAAACTAAGATAATGAGGGATTTTTTACTAACTAGACAAATGTTAAAAAACTCGAAGACAGATAAGGGTAAGTACGACAAAATGGGGGGTTAAGTCCAGGCAAAGTCAGGCGCAATCACAATCTACAGCGGCTTAAATACTTAGCTTATTGTCACGTGACACTCTGTGTGTTAGTTAGCATTCCCTTTAACTAATCTATAGTCAAATACGCTAAACTGGGGTAGTGGATTCTTAATACTAGACTGGGAGAAGTCTGCCATGTTTACCACAATATTTTACCAAGGGGTAATTTGACAAATTTTAATGCAAATTTTACCCCAATAAAAAAACCAATTTTGACAATATTAAAAGAGGTCCTTTGTAGAATTTCAGTTAACAACCATTGAAGACCTGTCAAAATTGGTTTTAAAGACATGTAACAAGAATGCTTATCACGTTTTAATATTAATAGTAGGGGTACACGAAAAAACTTTAAAAAACCACTACCACACAGTGTAATACTAAAAATAGCTACGTAAATAAATCCATACATAATATTATAATAATGTAGTGAGATTGCTTCTGGAGATATGTATGAAGAGTATTGCGATGGGTGGCCGTGTGACGTTATGACGCTGACGCAAATTGCGCCTCCAAAGTTTAATTGACGTGATTTCATGTAACCACACTTTCCAATAGTGCAATTCTTTTTTATCTGACCATAGCGGAACTAGAAGAGCAATGCGTTTTGAAGTATTACGACCCGCATTGCCGTGCCGTTTTTGGACCACTAAACTTGTGCAAAAAGGCTGTTAGTGGTCTTGTCTTGATGTGTGAACAAAGGTTCAAGTTACGATGGTGTTTGGGGGGAAAAGTTGAGTTTTAATGTTCTTCAATCGGCAATTTCATGGAGCAACCTTAGACTCACTTTTCAACATTCGACCATAACATGAACCCATTACCACACACAAACAGTATAACCATTGAGGGCTCTTCTTACACCGGATTTATAGTGGTCCAGAGACAGAAATTCATCGTTGAGTTCTTCATATCTACCAACTATGGCGCCACTATGACAATAGTGTGCGCAATGGTTATGCTCACGCTTGTAGGGATAACTTAATTTTTTAGAGCAAATGACAGCTTGGGCAAGGTTAATTAAAATTTTGAGCCCATGCTAAACGCTACAGGGAAATTTGAAAACGCATTGGCGCCTGCGCCAAATGTTTTAATAAATATGACAGCTGGACTCGTATGACGTATTGAGAACAATTTTTTGTGACTTCCTTTTGTACAGAGCATTACATTAGGGGTAAAATGTAGAAGCTTTTTATAAAAATCAAACTTTATTTTAGTAAATTATTGAGCATGCTTACTCATAACTGGTTTCAAAAAAAACGCGTTTTGGCACATTTTTTTATATAAAAGAATGGCACAAATTTCTAATACTGATATTGGCGGGAAACGTTTGGCCATTTGAAGTTTTAAAGAATAAACAAGATGGCGTCGCGCCACACGTCACACAGCAATAGCCTATAATTTATTTTTAATAAAAAAAAATACAAGTACGGCCAATGAGATTCGTTATATACTTATACACTTCTTAAGATTATGTATATTAATGTATATAATAATATTGTTTTTATATATTGCCAAACGTGCACTAACTACGAGAGTAAATAAGAAAATTCTTTTTTTTTTCAAAACTAAATTATCTGAGATCCTTCTTAATAATCTTAACAAAAAAAAAATGAAATGCGTATTCTTTGATTAAGTCCCGTAAGTTCAAAGTATTGCTTTTAAAAATTGACTTAACCTAACACTTTAATGAGCCAACCTTATATTAAATTTCTTTTTAGTAATGAATACTGATAATTCCCGCTTGTGGCCACTTCGAGGCAAGAAATTCTTAACTAAAAAAAGTATAGGAACTATTATAAGAAAAAAAGCTGCGTCCGCAGTTACAACCTAACTTTCTCTAACCTTTAGGCGGGTGGGGTTATTTATTGCTGTCAAAATGAAAATTTTAGATATACATCGGAAGGCCGTACATGGCTCCCCAGTCGACTCCTTGGAAAGAAGACATGTCGACGCCCGCCAGGGAATACGCAGCTCCGAATTGGGGTAAGGTTGGCGCCGGAGCGGGGGCGGGCGGGGCAACCAGTGCCGTGGCCGCAGTCGCCGCAGTTGGTAAAGCATAAGGAGCATATCTGTACGCGTGAGCTGCCCCTACAGTAGGCACCGGCCCGACTCCCCCCGCTGTGGCGTAAACCAGCCCCCTTCCAGGGCGTAAGACCAATCGCTTACCCAACGCCAACGGGGCGGCCGCGACCGCTTCCTTCGGCTGAGCGCGCTTACACTCCACCTTCTTATTTTTAATTGTATGGAAGTGAATATCACATACTCGTTCCACTGCCTCTTCTGAATGGAAGGTCACAAAGCCGAACCCTCGGTGGCGTTTAGTCTGTTGATCCATGAGCATCACGGCATCTTCGACGAGGCCGAACTGCGAGAAATATGCCCTTACTTCTTCAGCAGATGTGTCCTGTCCGACCCCGCCGACGAATATTTTTTTTGTCTTCGCGGGCCGAGGCGCTGATTTCGGTGTGGCGTGCTTAGGGTCAATGCGCTTGCCGTCCAGGGTGTGGACCGGCACGGCGAGGACCTTATCCACGGAGGAAGCGTCCTGGAACGTGATGAAGCCGAAGCCGCGCGACCTCTGCGCGGCGGGGGGTCTCAGTATTTTTGAGGTAATAGCGGTTCAGGATTATGTCTTTGAAAATTTTTGGGGAGTTCAAGTAGTTCGTCCATGAAGTTGGAACCCATGTTGGAGCCGTATACAAAAACTACGTGTGATTCTTCTCTAATATTTATAGTAACGTGCCAGATAACCACACCAGGGCGTACACTCTTGTTCTCGTCCGAAATTATTGCTGGTGGTCAAATAGGTAATACTCGGCATAATTAAAAAACAAGGTCAAGTATGAAGCTTCATTCGCATCATGCTTCTTTCAATTTTGTCGAGTATTACTTATTTGACAGTCATTGTTTCGGTCAGGTGTCGGACGGAGAACGGGAGTAGTTGTCTCAAAAGACATTTCCCTGTACGGTGAAGACCAGGCCAATGATATTCAATCCAAGGCATTAGCATTACCCAGACTGTATAACAAACAAACTTTCTACTAATTTAATAATTATGAAAAAGATTTTCAAAGACATATCCAAAATATTCCAACAAAACAATTTAAGACCATTTTACACTGGAAAGTTGAGACCACACTATAAAGACTGCTACTTGAACTTTTGTAGCTACAGGAAAAAGATCTATAGATCATCCTCAACTTAGGAGTTATTTTCAACTGGAGCACAAACTTTCGGAAATGTTCCACAGTCTTCCACAGTCATAAACTTTGTTGGTATCACATTGTTAAATTTTTTAAATAATCGATTGGCACCACATACAAAAACGCAAGTAATGAAATTTTCATTGCCGATTGTATTTTCTTTAAGGTGAAATTGGATTTTTTTTTAAATAATTCCAAAAAGCTGGGGATGATCTTTTAAATACGTTTAAATATACACACAACGGTTCGTTTAACAGCCCTACTGTATGATCTCAAATTTCCACCCTAATTGGGGTCTTTTATGTAAATCATCGGCGCAAAAAGGTCTCTGGCAGAATTTAACTTTGAGAACTGCCTTCTTGATTTCACTAAAAACATTAGTAACTATAACTATTACAATAATAAAAATAAAAACTAATAACTTCGAAATGCTACAATTAGTGATAATTTAAGTCTACATCAAAAATATTTAATTAAAAAAACACTTTAAATCAAGAACACACTTCTCAGAAAAATGTTCTCATTTGCCAGTGCTAAATACTCCCGCGTTTCGGAAAGCACGTATGGTTTCTAGAATCAAAACGATGGTTTTTGTTGATCATGAAAAGGAGTTTATTGAAAAAACTAGTCCATTAAGAACACGTCAACATGGTGAGGGTGAAAAACTGGAAATCTAGCCTTTAACACTTTTTTGAAAATGAATTCGGTAATCGTTAATTACACACTCAAAATTATCAAGCTTTAATTGAAAATTTGCCGTATTTGCTCTGGTTCACATGTGTATGCTAATTTGGCTTCATGGCTATTGACTTATTTGACATGTTTGTTTCATTATTCATTAATATTCCCTATTTTTTATTGTATTGAATAGCAAAAACAAAATCCATTTCGTAAATAAAAAAATGATAAAAAAAAACAGTAACGCTCATTACGACAGAATTAAATTTTAAATAGAATAAGCATTTTTAACGCCCAAATAAACAAAGTTCAAGATCTTCATAATATATACGTGCTCTGCGAAAACGTCAAAAATCCACACTGACAAATAAAAATATATGTTAGAGCAATAAAAACTAAATAATACGAAGTATATATCAACGGATCAAGACTATATCACCCTCCAATATTAGTCCTATTTTACTTAAAGGATCAAAATCTTTACGTCCATGCTGGTTAACTATCAATATAATAATAAATACCATGAGAATTTTGAATTGTGTGATTTTTTTTATTATTGACATCGGTTTACGAACTTGTACAGGTATGCCAACACGACCCGTCTTGGATGGGCGACGTTTTTAATTGACGTAACGAACTGTGCTTGTACAATCGAATGTATAACCAGAAATAAAGACGAAATGTCAGTTACTTTGAAAACTATTCTGCCAAATCGTTACGGTGACAACTGCGGTCCGATTGGCCAGCCCGAATTCAGAACAATTAAGAGGTGTCGTAAATTGTTTCACTCCAAATCGACCAGTTTAACTTAAGCTTTGCTATAATGGACGAAAATTGAAAAATTACATATTTAATGTTTAATTACCGATGAAATGTAATTCCGTTTGTTTTGTAATTAGGTGTTTTGCTGTTTTCCTCTACACCACCGAATGGAACAGCCCCCATTGTTAGAAATATTATCTTTATTACAATAAATACAGAATATTTTTGGAATATACGGTGACGTAAACACAGGTCAGTTGTTAGCGCTTTGCTATTTCAGTTTTCTAATTTGTGATTCCAGTGCAAACGAGAGTTGATATTCGAAAGTGATATAAGGCCCACTGAATTAACTGACGTTTAGTCTTTATTTCTGGTTATATACTCGACGGTACATGCATAGTTCGTTAAGTCAATTAAAAGCGTCGCCAATCCAAGACGGGTGATCGGGCACTATGCCGCTGCCGTACGCTTGGGGAGGCTTACGTCCAGCAGTGGACTACATTAGGCTGATTGATTGATTGATAAGGCCCATTTGTCTGATGAGTTGCCAGGGATGGATGGCCCTTATTTCGTCTCTATTTCTGGTTATATACTCGAATAGTCTGCACCATGAGTTCATAATGACAGTTGTCGCCACCGCGTAGAATATTTGGACATAGTTACGCAAACAAGAACCAACCCACACCTGGAGTGAAATTGAGTTATGTATTGAGGCAGAACACCAGGCAGACATTTACCCGCTCACAAAAGATCCTGGCAATATACCAAGCCAAAACGGAGAAAATAAAAGTCCTTCAGGGTACCAACCCTAAATATGTACCTTTTTAATAGCTAAAAAGAACCATGCTGCGTAACTTCATACAATGTACTTTTTTAAATATGCTAAGTGGATCCATGTCACATGTACTGAAGTACTGTAGATCTTTAGCGTTTTCATTACGAAAACTAGAACATGGTTCTCGTTAACTAAATAAAAAGATTTATAACGTTTTCTATTTAGTGCTATATAATATAATAGTTTCCCTATATCATTCTCAATGCATCACACAACTCACGTTGTTTGTCTCAAATAACTTACCTATTTATTTCTTCACACTGTTTTTACAAAAATCTAATTATCTCGAAAGTGATATTTTGTGGGTTGGTTCTAGTTTGCATAACTATGTCAATTTGACAATGAAAAAAAAAACTCAGATTTGCAACAAGCTTTAAAGGAAGTCGAATCCAGCTGGATCGAATGAATTTTTCTTAGTGTTGTTGTTGCATGAAAATAATACTCAAGACAAGTGCAGCTATTTTGCACGGTTTTATTTAATACTTCCTTTTTTATTAATATGGATTTCCAGAAAGTAACGTCCGCAACGATAAATTAATTGAAGGACACACAGTTGGCCGTTGATGGCCTTGACGCGTCAAAGAGAATCTTGAGGGCCCTTAACCCTTATTATAAGCTAAGTAGCGGGACAGAGGGTGCCCAGACAGGTCAAAATAATCTTTATTTCATAGGTAAGCATATACACTATACACAATACACTTGAAATCGTCATTTTGGTTAAACTCTACTGCTCATTTGTAAGGCAAATTATACTGAGAAGAATGAGCAAGAAACTCTAGGGTTTGCTCTTTGTAATATACATTTGAATATATTTATATTACAATATTTATTTTAAACATCTTAGATCGAGACTACCTGTAAGAACCAATAAGTCATTACGGTATTTCGTCATCCAAGTACGCAAAGTTGTATATAAACTTCAGAATAAAGTTTTAGTTTCAATATAGTTTGAAACCTCGTAAATGGCAAATTTTGAATATTCAAGGCGGAGGTAGCTCAGCTGGGAGAGCGCCAAACACGATCTGCTAAAAGCGCTGGTTCGAATCCAGCGGGATCGAAGTTATTCTTCTTAAGTGTTCGATCTTTGTATTAATAATTATATTTGACAATGTTTATAGTTGACAAATATTAATAATTATGTTTGACAAACAAAGGTAGAGGTACTAATGTGCTAGAAATATATAATGTCAAATTAATACATTAGAATGAAATAGAAGAATAATGCAATCGTTAACTTCCGTAAAACTAGAATGGCTCCAATGCTTGGAATTTCAGATGTATTGAATGAACATTGGACATCGGACAAACTCGGAAATCACGAATATTTCCGAACGCAGTTGCCGTGTTTAAAATTATCGTATTAAAATAGTACAGCAGACGGAATTCCCTATGTATTTCTACCATTAAATAAGAAAGTTCTTAGTAAAATTACTTATTAATAAAATTTCAACTAAATTCTTTATTATTATTGCATTTACCATAATGTTTTACATAGGACCACCCTTTTTAAGGCGTTTTGTCAGACCTTTTACACGTGCAGCCTGTGGACAAACTACACTAAGAAGGCGGTCAACGTCTTGCGAGTCCAATATAATAACGGCTTTAGGAGGTTGTTGGGGCTACCGCGCTTTTGTAGCGCCTCAGGTATGTTCCCAGAGGCACATACAGACAGTTACGGTGTAATAGTTCGTAAGAGAACTGCCTCCCTGATGCGTCGCGTGCGTGTTAGTTCCAACAGCCTTATTCGCCTAATTTGGGAGGACCCTGCTTGCGCTTTATGGAAACACTGGGACTCGCTTCACATGGGTTCCAGGGGCTTGGTGTATGATTTAATGTGATAACATGTAAATTTTATGTAATTTTATTATTCAATTTTAGATTTAATTTAATATTTAATTTTCACTCATATATTCTTTTTAATTAATTTCTCAATTTGGAATTTTGATACAGTTTTAATAATTTGTCTTACTAACATAGGCTATAAGCTGTTTGTTACTAACATGATATGGACTATGTCCGAAATAAAAATTTTGAATTTGAATTTGAATAGGATGGAAAAGGCTTAAAGCTAAATTAACTGCGCATTATGGACCCCAAAGAGCACTGCAAGTTATATTTAGAAAGAAAGGAAGTTTTATACTTTATAATATTTTGCAATTTGGGAACGTTGGTTTGTCCTATGCTTATAAGTTCATATTTGTACAATTGCAAATGAACGAAAGTTTTTAATAGATCAAATAAGAAAATAGATTATTTATTTGTTAAATATTATTAATTCAGAAAAATAAGATTTTTATTACCAATTGATAACAATTTACTTTTTGTTTTTTCATTTATTTATAATTTATATCAATACCATTTGTGTTTACTGTATTTTAGTAGTTTCAGGTCATCTAAATCACACTAGGAAAGCCCTGAGAAATAAATGTTGGCCGTACAAATGTTTCTCCCGGTCCGGCAATCTAACCCGGGACCTGTGCCGAACCGTAAACATGCTGTCATGGAAGCAGCAGAAATGTTCTTGCAGGGTGTAATATTATTTTTCTATTAACAGCTCTTTCTATCAACATTAAAAAAAAACATTTTTCAAAAATTTTGTATTTAATTATACATCAGTTACTTATACGATATAGGCGGTCACAGCGTATGGTCGTGGTTTCCAAGATTTCCCGATGTACAGATGGCAGCACATCAAGCTACATATTGACGGATCTTGTTCCGTTGTTCTGGAGGTGATATTCGAACTAAAGTGAATAGCTTGATGTGCTGCTGACAGGGCCTAATTGGCATAACCTGTCCATATAAGGCGGGGTTACTGAACTTATAGTGCATGGAGTCTTAAAGGTGAATTTTGGAGCTATTTGACGGACATCCATTATTGGAGCCAGATAGACGCGCGTCATTGCAATCCGCTAACCATTCTCGTTCTGCATCTTTTCGGAATATGTCCAAATTTTTAGAGGGGGTCCTTGACTAGAAAAAGGTTAAGAAACCTTGAAATTGAGGTATAACATTTAAGACCTGGCGTTTGCTTCGCCGCGGAACCAGATGAAGCTTGTGTTAGGGCGAAAAACTGAGGAGATCTTTGGGTACAGTCATGCAAGAGAATATATGCTGTAACATGTAATAGGTATTGATTTAAAATCAATACCTATTACGTGTTACTCTTATCGTGTTAAATAAAAGTCACACAATTCAGAATATTACTCTGTACGAAATTAGCACTTTTTATACTATTCGAGCACTTTCTTTACCCTATCTTGACAATTTCTACCATCTGCAATGAGCACTTCAAGTGTTATCCTAAAAAAATTACCATTTTCTACCAAAGATAGACGGGTTTCTACCAAAAGTTTCAGTTAGTCTTCTACGTATTTCAGTTTTCTACCAAAGGTATTTTTCTACCTATTTTATTTTTCTACAAAACTGTTATTTCTCTGTGAAGTAATTAGCTAAGGTGAATCAATGAGTTCTTTTTAACGTTAGTGTTGCAATATGAGAAAATTTTAGTAACATTAAAATAAAATTACGCAAAATTATCAAACCTAAAAAAATCTATGTTTAGTAAAAAATATTCTCCAACTCTTTATATTACTAAAGTCTAAAGTTAGCTATTTATTTAATTTTTAACTTTAAATGGCAACACTAAAATTACGTCTAATTGTTTTAATCATAGCAACACCAATGGGGATTCTACCGGAAGTAGAGAAGTCTAGATAGATTTTAGTTATGATCTAGGCAGAGAGTTAGTCTAGCATGCCTTTGGTCTATTTTAGTGTACCTAGTTATACTTTTGGTTCAACCATAGCCCAACAAAGTCTATTGTGTATCATGAACAAAAATTTCATTTTTTATTTATTTACCTATTTTGTTTCTTTTTATTTATCATAACTTACGTAATTTTAGAAATTAGGCGAAATTGAGTGATAAACATATCTGGAATCAGCAAAACTTGATCCATAATCCTCAACAAGCGGTTTTTTTATATTTGTCATCACACTTGCTCTTAAACAGTGTCAATGTCTTAAACGTAATGAAATAAATAAATAAATAGATCATTTATTGTCTCAGAATAACATTTAAAAAAATATATACAAAGCAAAGATGTCAAAACAGTAAAAGTAAATTGAGACAAAAGGCATGGGCTCAGCTTATGCTGAAACGGTGATCACAGATTTTCAGCCTCTGCCTACCCCTTATGGTATTGAGCGGGAGTCATTGCTACGAGGGCTTTCATCTTATATCAATTCCTTAAAAACTAGCTCGTACCGATATCCAAAATAACAAATGCGCATAAGATTATAATTATAGTTATTGGTATAATAATAATTATTGTCTAAAAAAAGGAAAAGAGAAAATAATACAAGTAAACAAGTTCATGGGGCCTGTGAGCGTAGAGCTATTTCATTACATTTGTAAGGGATTTTTATAATAATCTCAGTACAGAGTACTTAAAAAACCGACCTCAAAAGTACGTGGAATTACGTCTATTTGCTAAGTTTTATTGAAATATCCACTAGTTCGCCCCTACACAGGACTTGACACAGGAGATAATAAAAATCGGTAAAGTATATTGAGAGAAAAACGCCTTGAATTGGAGAATAGCAAAACCAACTACTAAAAGAATTGCTCCTTAAGTAAAATTTAGGCGCTATTTACAAAAATGAATCTTCGTGATTATTGATTGGATTGAATGATTTTCTTCAAAATGAAATGGGACCACTATGGAGGTACCCTTTTTCTAACAAAAAAAGAATCATGAAAGTCGGTTAAAAATTTAATTACACTGTACTCCCTTGCCCTAAGATAAAGCACTAAAAACTGTAGTTTTATAATATAATCAGGCACGTCTTCGTAAAATTTTCAATCGGTTGTATTTTTTTTAGTAATGTACATAAGAAGATTGGAACTTTAAATCGTGAAAGTAGCAAGAGGTAGCAATTATTGATAATATATACTTCTGGAAAATCTGCTCCCTTCATGCTGAACAAATTGGCCACTAGCCAACCTGATATCAGAATAGCTGGTCAATTATTATTTTTACTTTCTCGGAATCTATCAAAGCTAGCAAATGGGTAGCAATTCTTGAATATACACTCAGCGCCCGACGCCACAGGCAACCAGCCATTCTGACATAGAGATCTCTCGTAGAGGTCAATTAGATGATTTCTGCACACGACTATACTTAACTATTTAACTATCACTACATTTAACCGACTCCAAAAAAGGAGGAGGTTCTCAATTCGTCTGTATGTTTTTTTGTATGCATGTTACGCGATAACTCCGCCATTTGTAAACCAATTTTGATGATTCTTTTTTTGTTGGAAAGAAGATACCTCGGATGTGGTCCCATTTAAATTTCAAGAACATATTCCACATCTAAGGGTGGCAAACTAGGGGATGAATGACTTTTGAGGTCGGTTTTTGTAACCGGAGGTTAGGTTAGGTTATTAGTATTTTGAAAATATATATTTTATGTCTGACACATCATGGCTGTATGCGTTTGTGCTTTTTACATCATTTTAGTTCGAGTTGTATTAACTATGGAATGGAAGATGCCATGTGTTTATAAAAAAACGTGTTGTGAAGCGATATATTTTATTCATACAAGATATAAATTTTGTTTCGTGGAAAATGTGATGAAAAACATTGTACGTAGCATGGGCGCTAAAAAAATTACAAACCTAGAGTCATTAAAAAACCCTCTCAGCCTTCAGCTTCGGACTTCTAATAAACTCGTGTTAGTAATTTCTTATTTGCCGCCCTTAACCCACAATGTACTATTAATCAGGTTCAGTTTTATTGAAAAAAAAAACCGTTAGGTGCCAATACTTCGACAGTTACCAAAACGCAAATGTGTTATGACAAGAAGGACAATATTCGTCCCGTCACTTGATATTATAAAAATATTTTGGCACTCTAGTCGGTTCGACTTGCTCAATAACCGGGTAATGCCAAAATCGATTCTAATAATGACTCGAAAGGTCGTTGACATAAACTACATAAGGTAATAATAAAGATTCCGAAAAACCAATGAAAATGCAGCTAACTGTATAGGGATTAATGCTAACCAAGGTGCGCTAAAATGAGTTACTGAAAAACAAACTCAGAATATAATTATCACAAATTACAGGTTTCTTACCACGATATGATTTCTTTTTATTAACCGACTTCAAAAATAGGAGGACGTTCTCAATACGACTTTATGTAATTTTGTGAACCGATTTTGAAGATTCTTTTTTTTGTTGGAAAGTGGGTACCTCAATATTGGTCCCATTTAAGTTTGATGACAATATTTCACTATTAAGGGTTGCAAACTAGGGGATGAATGACTTTTAAGGTTGGTTTTTTTAGTACTCTGTATTGAGATTTTCCCGATAATTGGAAACGGTTACACAGTCCAGGGCCACAGTTTGACTGGCGTATCGAATTGAGAACCTCCTTTTTTTAAGTCGGTTGTATACATTCCACTACTAGCCAGTCTCTTTTGGCAGCTCAATAATGATTTAAAAGTATATAGTTAAGAATTGAGGAAAATTTTTGTTCATGATACATTTGTGGTATTTTCTCATCTTTACGTGGTCTACCAAGACCAAACCTAACAAGAGAATACACTGACCGTGGTCCGATGCGCCTATACCGCCTTACCAATAACTCTGTCTTACAGAAAAATGTGTTAATATTATGTTCAATTCACATCTGTATTGCATTGTATTGCTAATTAAATAATATAATTTTTTTATAAGTAGAACTGTAGGGAGTGTACATCTTAGAAATTAGTAAACAAAGATCAAAAGATCGCAACATAGTCTGGTAGATATTAGCATGTAAGTTGAGGCAGAGGTTGAGGAGTTGTAGCAAATTACAGTTGAAATTTTTTGCAGGCAAGTTTATGTACACGCCCTAACAGTGTAAAAACAGTCGCAGATTAAGCATTAAACATAACAAGCATCATTGTACTTACTTTCGACTTTATCTCATTTTGAAAAGTGTTGTTCTTGCTTGAACGGCTTAATTTTACTTCCTCTATAGCAAAGACTCATATTTCGAAAAGTATAATATTTGGGAAAGCAAATAAAAGAGAAAAACAGGAAATACAAATTTTTTTTATGTATCAAAAATATTTTTCGTATTTAAAAAAACCGTATCAGTCAAGTGATATCGAACAATTTTGAAGGTAAGTGAAAAAGGTGCATACATTGTATACAAGAAAGGTTGCTGGTAAGAAATTGTTACATAGCAACAAGGTCACCTGTTGCACACTAACTTACAACATTTAAACTTAAATTACTGTTCAGTGTTGCCAGCTACAGTAATTTTAAGTTCAATGAAGAATCTTTCATTAATTCATTAATTTCAAGATATTTTCAAAATTATTATCAGTAATGGGTTAGATCATTTTTACAAATATTAACGTTTTATTTTCCATACTTATTTTTCGTGTTATGCCACATTATTATCGAAGGTGCGATAATTAAGGCATCTAGCATTATTTAAAACTGGTTTCTTTTTAGACTTGATGTAGTTTTTGCCCAAGGTTAAATTTTTACGCATTTCCTAGCTTAATGTCCATTCAAGTAGTAGTAAGCAAAGCTCTTTGTGAAAGAGCTCATCCCAAGAAGTACTTCCACACATTTCTGCCGCTATGTTCTGGTGAAATTACAGGCACAGTGACGGGATGAACAAGTCGTACGCTTAGTGGTAAGCGACTAGTCTGTCCATAACAGTTGCAGTGAGAGCTTTAAATCACAAAGATTTGTGGGGCACTACCACTGCGCCCGTCACTCTGAGACAAATTGACAAGTCCCACGTGCCTGTAACTTTACCAGCACCCTTACCCTTCAAATCCAGAACGCACTAATGATCATATTACTGCTTGGCGGCAGCAATAGGTACGGTGGAAGTACATCTCTGGACGAATTCTTCCAAAAGGAGCTCTGTTGCTACTGAAACTTTATCTCTAAGAGTGACGGACAAATAAGCATGTGATTTTAAGCTCTGAGCCACTGTTGTGGACAGGCGTGTCGATAACCACCAGACGCGTGACTTGTTCCACCCGTCCCTTGACACCATATTTTTTTAATGTCATAAAGTAGTTAGTCAATAAAAAATGCTTGTTCAGTTTTATGCTTTATCTGTGATAGCCTAAATCCCTTTACTTATAAAAATTCACCTTATACCTATAAATCTCCAGCGAATATTAAATCCTCACCTGTGTCACCGGATCTTTCATGATGAGCACATCGGTGACAGGTCCAAACATAGCGAAGTATTCTCTGAGCTTCTCTGAACTTGTCTGCCAGCTGAGGCCGCCAACAAAGAGCTTTGACGGCGATGGGGAGGTGGTGCCAGTGTTTGTGGGTGTCGGTGCTGGTGTGGAGCGACCACTTGACGGGGAGGCTTCTGTAGAAAATAAGGAAAACATTAGATTTACAGACACATATGCAACACCATCTAGCTTATTTCACTCATTTCTTTTTTATTTGCAGTTTTATTTATTATTTCGTTTTTCTATTTGTTACAAAAATTTTTCACTCCATTAAGTTACTCCACAATCTGCCCTCAAAATGAAAAAATTATATACTTATTTGGGATCAGAAAAAGAAGTCATGTACCTGATTTTTTGTAAATAGTTATTGGAAATACAGTAACCTCAAAAGGTATAACTGGCATGAACAATGAGATTTTCTAACATAATAAGGTCATATTTAACACTAACAGGGTCATATCTAACATAAAAGAGTCATATTTAACATTTGTAAATGTCTTCAGAGTGAGTTAGTTAGAGTTACAAAATTGAGTAGGTAGCTACTAAATTGTGATTAGGCACTTACTGATAGGTTGTGGTTGTGGCTGTGGGGCAGCTGCCGCATGCTGGGCACTAAGCACATGGACTGGATGGGGAGCAGCATGTAGCTCAGAACCCACCAGGCTGCCGTCCAGGACCTCCACGCCTCCAACTCCCACCCCCACGCCGAGGGCTCCACTGGAATATAGGCTCATCATTTTTATCACCTCCAAAATATCTTCTTTACACACTGAGATGATATACTTGTAATATTTTAGCGTTTTATTGGTTATTTCGCACTTTTGAGTGGTACTTCTTGAATTTAGAGTTTCTTTTCGGGGAAATACATTCAAATCCGAATAATAATCAAAATCGATATTTGAAAATTAGGTTTTAAGTTATTTTTTTTGTACGAAACCAAAGAAAATTCGCATACAACAGACGGATATACTAATTAAAACAAGCTTATAATTGTTTTAAATACGAAAACAACAATTAAAATTGACTACAATAACAAAGTCCAAAACTTTCACAATGGAGTCAAACTGATTTTTGCAAATTCGCTTTCGAGTATAGAACGCGTAAAATTAGCAGCTTGGACGTTCAACTTTGTGTTTTTTCAAAGTTTTAGTAAGCAAAGAGTTTTTATAACGTCAATAATACGCGAGAAAAAGTTGGAGGAGTTTTTGTACGCTGGCGTTTTAAAAAAACTATTTATTGAATAACCAGTCCGCCAAGTCGCCGATGAATTTAGTGAGTAATTATGAAATTTCGGCTTCCAATTGCGTCCGCCGATGAGCTATGACAACATCAAAACACGGTTTATTAAATAAACAAAACAAACGACGCGTCGCGATCAGCCATCTAGTTTTTCCATTGAATAACCACTTTAAACACAACAAGAAGTATTAAAACAAATCAAAATATGGCACCGAAAATAAATAGAACAATATTTACATTATGACATTCATAAAATAACTATCTAAGTCGCTTTTGTAATGAAATTGAGAAAAAGATAAAGTTTCGAAGGCAGCCATTTCAAAAAATTGTTTATGGTTCCGGTCAAATGTCATTATTTTATTAGCGAACCACGATAGAACGTAACCTGATAGAGAATGTAATAACATAATATTTTTGGTAAAAAAAAATAGTTTGTTAACAAATGTACAGACTTATTTGTAATAGATTTAATGCAATATTTAAAAAATATATACATATAATCACCTACGAATACGTAGTTTCATTAAAAAACCATCTGAACTCAGGTATACTAATCTAATTTTTCAATTTCTTAGACATTACCCATTTGTTGTGGGTACAAAAACTCATTCACGAAAACATTTTCAGGAATGAGAAAAATCCATACCTGGTAATAGGAACATACAACTGGGAGCTTTTATTTTATCGTAAATATACTTATTTCATCTACAGCTGCTCCACCAAAATTACCTTGCGCGTTTCATCTCTAGGGAAACTATTACCATCCTTTTTACTCTTACGAGGTTTTCCGTTTAGCAGACTTGCTTGGTCTCTGTCACAGGTTTAGTGTTGTCCATGTCAAACGTACAGAGATTGTATAGTGTTATCTCGCTCACTTGAAGGGTGGTAGGCGGACTCCGTATATCATCTGTTCTCCTACTATTTACACGTCGTGGAAACCTTGACGTGTTTCAGTTGACTTTGTCAACGTCAAACAAAAATACTAGTAACCGAGTTGTTATGAATACTGGCCTTACACAGGGTCCAGGGTCCTTTTTTATTATTTTATAAATATGTTATCGGAATCGTTAACTGATTATACGGTCCATAATCCACTTTGCTGGTCTAATGCGGGTTGGGAACTTAACACGTTTATTAAGGGCTATGAACCTTCTTCGCAGGGCAGGTTTTCCTTCAAATGTACGTAACTTAGAAATTCAAGTCATAGCACAGTATTACATAATATCTTCCCATAGTCATAGGAAATACCAATCATCAATTAAAAATATTATTGCTACTGGTAAAAAAGAATTTAAGATCTGACAATATAGTTTAGACGCCTTAGTCCCGAAAAACGAATAAAATAAAAAAGCATTGATGTAATTTCCGTTTATTAGACAACATTTTTAATCGCCACGAAACGCCCAAGTATTTTAAGTACGAAAAACGCATAAAATATGAGTGTATAATCTACTACCTCCAAAAAATTTAATTAAACGTTCTAATCCAACATTTACATAAAAATATGAATGCTAAAGCCCCATGATCTATGAGAAATGTTAGAGTTTCGGCGGTTGACCGCTTAATCTTCGAAAAAGTTTCCTCCGAGACGTCCGAAAGTGGGTTCTTTTGGTGAGAACCATAAATCTTGCGCGTAATTTATCTTTCCCGAGCGTCATGTAAGGAATCTAAAGATTACAGCAGTTAAACTTGCATTAACAAATAATATCGTTTCACGTAAGTACATATACATAAATATACGTACAAATAAATAAATATGTATACGTATGAACAAAAAAACAACCTCAAAAGTTTATGGAATTACATTTTTATTGATATCAGTCAACGGAAAGTGGGTGAAATCCAATGAAACGGATTCATCTTCCAATTTGACCACTAGAGGTAAGTAACCCTTTCCAACAAAAAAAAAGAATCATCGCAATCGGTTCGCAAATGTCGGAATGTTCGCAAATTACATAAACAAAACAAAAATACAGTCGAGTTGAGAAAGAGTGTCCTCCTTTTTTGACGTCGGTTAAAAACATTTAATCTCTCTCTTTTAGTTTTATTTATGCAAAAATTTTAAAAATTAGCCATTGTATTTTTATTTATGTAAAAGTAAGTCATACGACCCTACGGCAGGACCATGTCTAGATATATGTCTGTGGTAGGACGAAAATTTTGACTTTAGAAAACTACTAAATATAATTGTTGGGATTTTTTTAAAGCCTATACTGACCCATTGCTGGACAAAGACCTTTACCTCTCTCCACACCTCTCTGTTTTGCGCCACTAAAGTGAAGTCTTAGGTGCGCGCCTAGCTCATCTCTTCGTCGACGCTGTGATCTGCATTCTGTGGTGGATTTCGCTCACGACTCGTACACTCGTAGTACCACGGGCAACAAAGGGTATATCTATGTGACATAATTAATTCAATTTGAGTATTAATTTTAATTTGACCCTGTGGCAACATTTTTGCTCTCTCTATGGTTCCGGTAGGATTTTATTTTCAACTGCCTTCGAAACAGGAGGAGGTTCTTTTTGTGTGTGTATGTTACGCGATTATTCTCGCATTTGTGAACTGATTTTTTAACCGACTTCAAAAAAAGGAGGAGGTTCTCAATTCGATCGTATGTTTTCATGAGGTAATTTTTTGGTGGAAAGAGGATAAATATTCCACCTCTAAGGGTGGCAAACTAGGAGATGAATCCAGTTTCGCTCACTTTCCGGCAACTGATTTCAATAAAACTTGGCAAATATCGTAAATTCACGGACTTTTGAGGTCGGTTTTTTTAATATAAAAGTTATAATCTAATATACAAAGGTCTCCAACAATCTAACCGAAGAAGAGGGAGCGGCCTGTAATAATAATAACTACTATAATCGTTGGCGGTATAATCACGTGCCCTCAACGTATACGAGGTTTCGCCGCGAAGATTGGCTACACAATATTTTAGTTTTATTGAGCCACTTGTCAGAAAATATGCGGTTCGATAGATCGGCCACTACCAACTAACCAATTCTTCATGCGCACTCCTTCATCTGAGATATACACATTCCTTGTTCGCTTTCAATTAAATTTTAAAACATGTTTTACATTGAAAAAAATAAATAATGAAAATTAATTTAATTTTTTATTGAATTGATGTTCAATTAATTTTTTATGTGAAATAACTCCACTAGTTTGTTATAATTATTAATACAAAGATCGAACACTCAGAAAAAATTCCTTCGATCCGGCCAGATTCGAACCTGAAAATTAATTATTATTATTATTACTATAAAGAAATTGCATGTCATTAAATTCAATTCAAATTTTTAACGTACATGTTACTAACATAGTTTCTTAAGGTTTTGTAACTACTATACTATGGACTTATTTGTCTGATAATAATTAATTTTTAATTTTAATTTAATTTAATTTAATATGATATCATTGATGTTTTTATTGTACTTATAATATTCATATATTTCTTGTGAAACACTCCACTAGTTTGTTATTATTACAAAGATCGGAACTGCAACAAAGAAAAATTTCTTCAACCTGGCTGAACACTAACCAGCGATTTTTGCCTTAATGTGGCTACCGCTCTGCCAGCTGTTGAGTTTTAAGTAGAAGTAGAGATCCGTGTGAAAGAGTTCGTCCACGGAAGTATACTGCCACCTTACCTATTTCTGCCGCCAAGCAGTAATGTCAGCATTACTGTGTTCCGGTTTGGAAGAGTAAGGGTGCAGGTGAAATTACCGACACTTGGAACTAGTCAACCTAAGGTGACGGCCACAGTGGCAGTGCCCATAAGATCGTTGCGATTTAAAGCTCTTGACCTCATGAACACGACTAATTCTCCCGTCTCTTGATATCATAAAAAAGTAAGTAAAGTAAAAATCAATCTTTAAAACGAAATGTCTGCTACAAATTACTCTGTTCCCCAAAAAAAAAAGCGACAGTCGACAATTTCCTCAATCGGGAAGAAGTCAGTTCCCTTGACAATGGACTTTTCCATAAAACCATTAATCACAGGACCCTTGCCGAGCACAGAAACCGGGATATCAACGATTCACCAACGCCTGAGACTTTACGACGATTTAATTTGTCAAGGTTCATGAAAAAAACAATTGTGCATCGGTTAAGAAGTCAATTTTTTTTATAAATAACAGACACACGCTAGGGCACAATCTCACCTGATGCTAAGTTGTAGACATTTAAAAATACATATTCACTCTTGCCCTGAATAGCCCCAAATTGTATTTTCCGGGAAACACAGATGCCGTAGATGCGGTAGAGTATTCGATTCCTTTGCCGTACCCATAAAAAAGGAGGAAGCAAAGCGCTTATTGCGAATGGGTAGTAGGTATATCAACGACAAGGATGGAGTGCACTGGACCTCTAGTCAACCGAAGGAGGAACGGTGAGGGTGGAACTAAATTGAAAAGTTCCTGTGCTCACTCCCCGAAATGTATCCGATAGAAAAGCGGCAAGCAGGTTACTTTTCTGCGATGGTCGAGATTTTGTAGCTTCGACTCCACAAGAGAATTGTTGTTAATAAGTCTCTTTGCTTTTCGCTCCACCGAGTCCAAGGCAGCCAATTGATAATGGGTAGAGCCGTCCCAAAGGTGGCAGCAGTACTCCATACACGATCGAACTTCTACTTTATACAGAATTTGAGCAGCATAACGTTTTGTGCTGATGTGTACAGTATTCTAAGCAATCATTCATTTAATGTACAATCATGTAGTTGAGCAGTCCCAGAATGGTGGCCAAGAGGACCAAAAAGGCCAGTGAGCAGATCACGCACCGGCTCGATGGTCTAACGATATTGTCAGATTTGCGGGATCTCGCTGGATGCGGATGGCGCAGGACTGTAAAAGTTGGCGTAATTTAATGGAACAACCTAATAAGACTCGCTATTATCGATCGGAATAAGCCGATTTCGACTACCTTCGTGGTTGCACGAGTGGTATTCATGGTGTTGCCATCTCTGGGTTCAATCGCCGGCTGAGTTCAGAAAAACTAACTTTTTAACTTTTTGTGGTACCGTCGGTTCCAGTTTCCATAACACAAGTGCTTTAGCTACTATGGGATCAGTGGATCTACTGTCCTTCGTTGTGTGTCTTCGTTCGACATTTCGACCGAAACAAAAGACAATGTCAAGTATGAAGCTTCATTCGCATCTTGCGTTTTGCTTTTGTTGAGTATCGGACGTACGTTGGAAGGAGAACGGAAGTGTACACCCAGAGCAACGTATGTAATGTTGTCTAATATTTATTTATTTAGATACATAATATATTCACCTAAATTTCAATCTGATGGAAATAATAATAATAATATAATAATAAAATAGCAGACAGCTAAGAGGAATTCCTCAACAATGTACAGCAGCTACCTCGTGTATGGGGCCATATGATTCGTTTTTACGAGACTCGTATCTGCGTTTCAATTGGAGGCCGCGGTAACGGACATAGCGAAAGCGGATGAGCAAAATTTTGAGGTTGGTTTGTTTATACAAAAGATATCTTTGAGCGGAATGTCAAAACGAATTTAACGGATATATTACGGCTTTTCATTTTGCGTGATAATGGCAGCCCTCGTTAAGAAGTCTTGAGCCTTGATTTTCCCTTTTTGGCGAGAACCCGAAATCTTCCAATCAGGAGCTAATGGATCTTCTGAACTTGACCTCGGCGGTCGTAAATCGTACCTCGCCAGTGGTGACAGATTAAATGGTTTGCAAAGGCTAAAGGTGAGCCGATTCGTTAGATGGTCTTACTTTTTACCTTGAAGGGCTCTCAATGGTTCAAATTGTGGTCAGGCCTTTCAAGTGCCCAAGTTGAGTGAGAGGGTCAAAATGTATTATCGGCAAGGATGACACTACACTATGGGAATCGGCTTAAACTGGTCGGAACAAGTTTTATGTCCACGCAGCAAGAGTCGTCTTAGAATACCTCATATGTAATTGCTAATTAATTTTTTTTATTTGTATTTTAATTAGTTGAATACAATTCTTTCAGAGGCTATATTACTTTAATAATTAAATATATTTATATAATATAAAGTGACGGGACGAACAAGTCGTATGCCTGGTCGTAAGGCGACACGCCTATCCAAAACAGTTGCAGTGCCACTCAGAGCAAAGATCTGAGTGGCACTGCCACTGCGCCCGTCACCCTGAGACATAAGTTGAAAAGTCCCATATGCCTGCAATTCCACCAGCACCTTTTACACTTCCAAACCGGTTACTTGATTGTATAGTGCATTCATTAAGTCAATTTGTTTTATTTTTTTTTACTAATACTGCTAATAATAGGAGATGTTTGAAGCAATGGATCGTAGCTATCTGAATAAATAACTTATAGTATTATAATGTCTCTTTCGCTTTTATTATATGGATATAAAGTGTTTTGTGACCGACTCAAGTCTATTTCACGTCTATAGAAGTGGTTACTCCCTTATTTGAAGACAGGCAGAAGCATTTGTGATTTTGACAGGGATTATCCATCGCCGTAAAGCTGCAATTTAATTGGAAGTCTCCCCCTTGTCTGACGTTGCTGGGTAAGGATTTCCTTCTCAATTGTTTCAATTTAAAGGCATCCACAGTGATGTTTGGTTATATGACTCGGTGTAATAAGAGCACACCTGTAAAATTACAACTTTTTAGGAGACAGGTTTTAAGATTCTAAGAACGAAATTTTTTGAAACTTTTTAGGAGAATAATAAAATTTCGCTCATACATAATTTGTCTCATGTTATTTTTATGACTTTAATGTGATTATGACACTTTTGACCATATGTAATCCAGAGAATTTTATAATCTTGCTGACATCGTAGGTTCGTTCCTTACGAATTTTTTAATTTTAATATTTTGCACCTTACTAACTCGGAATGGTTTTCTTTCTCATAAGAAATCGTTTCTTCTGAAAGCGTTTTTTCCACGCTAGCGTGGAATAGATTTTTGAACTTCGACTTTGACGGCGATGGAGTGTGGTGCACCTAATACCTTTACCTTTTTACTTTCGATGAAAAAACAAACAATTACACGTTCAACTACGCGATTATCGTACATTATTTATGTAACATAAATCCGTTGGTATATTTTATTCTTATTATTGTTGACATTAAATTGACAACGATAAGTAATTTTGTTTATTAAAACTGATTTGTTATAGTTCAACTTTTCAAAGTTTTTCTTTCATCTACCATTTTCCTCGCTATAGTGAGGTGAAAAGTTGTGTGTTTCGCTCGGGATTCTATTTTTGAACCATTCGCTTCATTCCATCTGTAAGGGAATGAATATGGTTTATTGAATTTCACCCACTTTATGATATTGATGTAATTCATCGTAGATGTAATTTGCTTTCCGAGCTGGTCTGTTGATGGAAATCGCAGACAGGATGAGAGGAACTCCTCAACAGTGTACAGCAATTACCTTGTACTTGGGCACATATGGTTCGTTTTCACGAGGACTTCTATATGCATTTCAGTTATCCTTGAGGAACGAACACAACGATAATGGATGAGCAAACTTGTGAGGTCGGTTTTTTTTGGAAAAGTTATAGGTAATTATTATTTTTTCACTTCAATAATCTGCAATAATAAGTCGCGATTTTAATACCAGCAGTTGGTTTAACTATTTTGTACAAAAATCGCACCAAATACGTTTTTAGCACACAGTGGCGAATGCGGTATAAATCTCAATTATACATCAACGAAATACCCAAAGTGCACACCGGCAACGCCGCTACGAGCTACGATAATTCAGCTACGAGGCTGAAAAATGTGCAACTGTGGCTTTTTAAAACATTAAGTTGTGTATGTTTTGTGAAAGAGTTCGTCCAGGGAAATACTGCCACTTTATCTATTTCTGCCGCCAAGCAGTAATGTGGGCATTACTGCGTTCCGGGTTTGAAGGGTAAGGTTGTTGGTGTAATTGCAGGCACATGGAACTTGTCAACTTATGTCTCAAGGTGCATGTATGCATAGCGGCAATGCCTCTCAAATCTTTGCGATTTAAAGTTTTGAGTGGAATTGCAACAGTTATGGACAGGTGCACGACTTGTTCATCCCATTACTTGATATAAAAAAAAAACTAAACATAATTATTCATCCATCATACCTAACTATGCGACTAGTTAGTTTATTTAGTTAAAAAAGTTTCATAAAAAATTTAAATAACAATTTACAGTATTTATTTGACTGAGTCCACGGTGTTAAAGCTTTTTACTTTTTTTTTCTTTCAAATTACCTTTGGCGAAGTCTTGTACAAAAAATAACCCGCCGTTAGCCATTTCGTAATCGCAGCTCTCGACGCGAGAGGTGAAATCGGTTAATCACAGATCGCGGGGTCAATGAACTTTAACCCATATCTCTGAAAATATTTTTCTCTAACCGCTTTCAGTTTGAACTATCACTGTGGGAGTAGTTTTGATGGAGTGGATTAATTTCATAATTTAATATTGAATAAAAAGTTTTTTTCTTGCGGAAAATCGATAGGTGATTGAGGGTGTCCATTGAGGGTGTGTGGATTTGAGAGGGGGTGAAACGGGGGTGGTATGTGCGCATGCGCGAAAGCGGGGCGCGGCGCTAGCCACCCTCCACGCCGCCACACGCTCGTCGAACGCGCTGCCTTCCACTTCGCTGCAATGCTTGCGACAAACTTCGAAGAACTGTACAAAAACGCAAGTTGCCACTATATTGTCCTGTCACAGCAGTAAGTTCCCAGCTACTGCTGCCACGGGACAACTCTGTGGAGACTTCGCACAATCTACTACAACAAAACGAAGATTTAAAGAAGATTTCGTCACCTCAGTGTTCTATGTTACTAAATTTTGAAGTTTACTTAAAATCTGTTCACAGGTCAAATGTTCAAGTGAAAACGAGGCATTGGATTCGTTTTTCGAAAATGGGAGCGGCCGAATCGATGTGGCTGTACAGGAGACGATCGATGCTCGTAAAAATTCAGTGTTTTTTTTAACGTGAAAGTGTTATTCGTGTGCAAAGTGTACGATTACAATAACATAACATTAAGCAAATGTAGACATATAGTTATGTAGATTTCATAATAAAAGTAGATGGATAGTGTGGTAAATGGTTTTTGGGAAAGGGTGCATGTATCGAGCGAGCCACAGCGCATGCGTGGATGATCTCAATGCAACAGACGCCATTTTGTTTCTAGGGTACCAAATCCTTATTGAGACGAGTATCACCCCTCTTTTTTAGATTTAATCTCTTCATTGACTGTTTAGATTTTGTTTTTTTTTTGTTTTTAGATTTACCTTTTTTATTTTTTCGTTACGTCTATTAAGAATTAGTATTGAAAAGCAGATATAGTAGGTTAAAAATGTAATGGAATTTATTAAACCGAAAATAGTCTTTCTCAGCATGTAATTTACAAGCATACAAAAATATTTCCTGTTATGTAGAAGAAAAGTTACTACACTATATATTGATTCTAAGTCAAAGTTAAAGAGTCTTGATTTAATAGGTAAACAAAAATGACGTGCTCTAAATATTGTATCAGCCTATAAACTTTCTGAGAGGTTGTTTCAAAGGGTTTAGACCACAGTCCTATCAGTTGTGAGGTTTGACGTCAGTCAACGTTATACACCACTCAAATTAAAATTTTCACTCAAAAAAAAAAAAAAAAAAATCTACTGCTCATTCGTAAGGCAGATTCCCCTGAGAAGAATAAACCAGAAACTCTAGGGGTTGCTCTTTATAAATATACATTTGAATACATTTATCATTACAATATTTAATTTAAACATCGTAGACCGAGACTACCTGCATGAGCTAAACGGGTAACTACCACGGATTTTTGTTATCCAAGTACGCAGAAGCCCTTTAGTATAAAATTTTGTATTTCACAATAGTTTTAAACCTCGTAAATGGCTAAGTTTAATTATGAATCGGAATGTTATAGAAGCGTACACATTGCCCCTTACATAAATTAGAGAGTTTATGAAGACAACTGTCAAGAACAGGTAGTTTATTATTTTCCGATTTCAAAAAAAAGGAGGAGGCTGTATGTAAGTTTTCAGATATTTCCGTCAATTGTGAACCGATTTTGAAATTCTTTTTTGTTTGAAAGGGTGCATTCTCGTGGTGGTCTCATTGTCGCCAAGTCAGAATGTGATGAGGGGATCCCATGAAAATCGAAGGAAATCGTCATATTTTATAGGCATGTCCGAGTAATTAACCAATTCCTCTATCACTTGTGCACCGATTTTGAATATCCCTTTTTTGTTTGAAAGGGTATACCCTCGAGGTATACGACTTTTCACTTGACACAATATATGTAATCAACAAATCACCGTAACCATGTCAACCAGAAAAGAAAATATAAAATGTATAAAGGAGTCCGTAGCAGTCCCGTAGCCACCAAGTAGTCAGGAGCTGATGAGGGGATCCTATGAAAATCGAAAAAAACCGACAAGCGAACTTTTGAAGTCGGTTTTTTTTTTCAATTAAAAAGTTACAATTATTATTTCTCGTACTAATATTATGTCAGTCGCTATTTTTCATAAACAAATTAATATTTTTCTTAATTAAATTTTTATTGAATTGATATTCAATTATTTTTTGTGAAATTATTAAGATCGACTATAAAGTCGTTGAAAAATCAAATACAAAGACACGACGCAAGCTCATAGAAAAATTCGTGAGGTGCGTTGGTTCGTTCCGTGGCTTAGTTGGTATAGCGTCTGGCACGGTAAGCTAGAAGACGTCGGTTCGAATCCGATCGGATCGAAGGATTTTTTTCTGAGTGTTCGATCTTTGTATTAATAATAATATTTTTCTTAATTTAGATAACATTTTCATAAATGTACTGTGATGTCAATGTAAGAATTTTAATCTCTGTAAACTTATCTCTATGTCATTCTTCCTATCATATACCAATAATCTCAGTACAGAGTAAAGTAACGTAAGTAAATGTATCAGTACTTCACAGTAATATAACAAAAAAAAAAAGAGGGCGGGCTTTCGGCCGTGTGTGGGTGCGTGCGTGCGAGTGTGCGTGTGTGTGCATACTTGTATATTATAAATACTAAATGTTTGTACTACTGTTACTCATCATGTTTTTTATTACTTCATTTTTAAAATTTACCTTAGAATTACAAAATGGGTCCAGTCCACGAAATCCTTTGTTATACTGTCTTAAAATACGCAAAATAATAGAATTTTGATCATAATTTGTCCGGTGCGCAGGTGGACAAAGCATTACGGTGCGGCGCGTGCGTTTAACTAATGCTCCATTGCAGCTTGGCGGCAGAAATATGTAAAGTGAAATTACTTCCCTGGACGAACCTCTACTGCTACTAAAATGCATACAAATTCCATTGCAATACCTTTGAAATATCAGATGATATGCTCATTTTAGTTCTTTTAATACATTAAAACGTTCTGCCGTAAAGTTGGGAATTTGGATTTAATTCCTTACGTACTCACTTACTTATGGAGGGATTGATATTGTTGCTCTCCTCACTAAATACTATAATTGAGCTTTTTGTTGAATTAAAAAATAATAATTGTATGTCTACCTTTCTTGTATCGTACACTTTACACACGACGTGACAGACGTGTGTAAAGATACCATGCTGCATGCGTTACCATGCTGTTCTGTCACTCGGAGGTCCCGGATTCGGTTCCCGGGTCGGTAGAAATATTCGTATGGCCTACATTTATTTCTCTCGTGAGTTTTGGTATAATTTGTGGTTGTCTATGTGCGTGCCCATAGCACCCGTATAAAAAAATACTTGAAACGAATTATGTAGGTATGACGGGGTCAAAGCGGGGTAGGATGAACGCATTGACTGACCTTGAGTTATTCCCTAGATAGATTAGATAGTGTCGGTCGCTGGTGTTTATGCGTATGCCCAGGTGCTAGGGGGTTGTCGCGCCGCCCACTCTGGTCTCTCACAGACAGATGAGATGCTAAGATGATTTTCCGTATTGTCGTTGGACAACTGCTGCGGTGATATCGCGTCAAAAGCGACCGTTCGCTTGCGCGGCGTAGATGCAACAGGACCCGTCAAAACGGGGAATGTCCTAGTGTCCTATGTGCGTGTTTTAGGATAGGAGTAGAGAGGAGATGATTAGATCATTTATGCATTTGCGAAGATGCCTACGTAGCAAACCTGACAACGTACCTATATATATCTGAAATGTTATAACTGTATACTATTAAAGTAGGGGCGCGTTCTAGGGGTAGTTATAGACTCAAAACTCAAATTCGCAATGCATTTTGATATAACAGTAAAAAGAGCGGTTAAAATGTTAGGCTTTATAATGCTTAACACTAGAAGTCACCTAGAGAGTGCTTGCGTTACTTGAAGCCCCTCATACGCCATTCATTCTCATCGTATCGAGAGCATCCAGTAGACCTTCACAAGACATCTTGCTTTTACAGTGCCGAATTTTTCACACCGTCAGCCATACAGACGTCGTTTGGAGTTTACAGTATGTGTTCACTACGGGCTCGTCGAACTGCTCTGGGGACCATGTTCCTTTCCAACATTATTAGAGGACGCATAAAATGTAATGAACTGGTGGAATCTCTCCTATTCTCAGTCCTTTATAGTTATCCTAGACAAAGGGTACGAAAGATTTTTTGTATCCCTCCGTATAGAACTAACCTAGGTCGGCACTCGCCAATTAACAAAATACTATCGGAATACAACTTCCTCACCGCTTCTGTCAA
>NW_020653521.1:277138-355703 GCF_003589595.1 Hyposmocoma kahamanoa | reverse complement strand
CACTTTTCGAATACATTTGATCCAAAGGCTGTATATTCACTCACAGAGTTTTTGCGAAGTTGTAAAATGCGAATAAAATGCTTTAATAGTATCCGAGCGTATTTTAAACTTTAATTCTTCTCCCGAGTCTCTTGGCGGGCAAAGTTTCACATAGGACTATACTCAAACGCTCTATTGCCTCCTGATTGGTTAAAATCATAGATTTAGTGGGTACCTATACACTAAATCTGTGGTTAAAATACAAGTGGTCTTCGGTTTCTTGTTTTGAAGCGTTTGTTAGGCTTTCGTTTGAGCAGTTTGAGTTTGTTGTCGTGGATTGTCAACAAATAATCTGTCGTGAACTCCTTGCTTTATATTATTTTTCTATTCTTTGTCATGTTTTTGTTTATTGTATTGTTTTTCTGATGTTTCGATTGTCTCTGTGTCGTGAATTATACTTTGCGTTTCAGTCACATTTGTGCTCATTTCTTTAGTTTCTTGACTCCAATTCCATACAGTACACATCGTCCATTTCATAATCTTTAAATATTGTTGTTTTGTTGTTTTAATTTACTCATAGAAAAAGTATTGTACGAAATCTCGTACCTATTACTTAGTTGCATAACATACTATTATTATTTCATCCTAAGATTTATTTTAAATACCTAATTAACAAAGTCAAAGTCGAAGATCATTTATTTCATAGGTAAAATAACTTTACATTTGAAACTGTCACATTTAAGCTACTGCTCGTTCACTACGCTGACCTCCCTGAGAAGAACGAGCAAGAAACTCTAGGAATTGCTCTTTTCAAATAAACTTAAATGCAATGCAATACACTTTCAATCAAATTTGTGTGGAAATGGAGCTGTGTCGTCTTTCCATACGTCTTTACTCAACACGTAGTCTTCAATTTTGTAATATGTAATACTTTTCAATCAAAATATTTTTAATGTAGTTTTTAAACTCAGAAAAATGATAATCTTAATATATGTTCCGGAATATTATTGTAATAACGTATACAGTTCCCCATAAAAGAGTGGTTTACCTTGGTTAAACGAAATCGTGGTACCGTGAGTTTGGACTTAGATTAGAGGTTAATATTATGGATATCTTTTTTTTATTAACAGCCTCTCTTAAAACACTGTAGTAAAAATTACTATTTGGCACTTAAAGTTTTTTAACCCCCACCTACAGACATAGCCGTCTCGAAAAAGCGCTCTATACTCTGATTAATAAAATCCAAATTCCCTCTGATTAGCTGTCACATGGAAGTCATTTAGAAGCTTGCCCAAACGATGACAATGCATTTTCCAAGATGAGATTCATTAAGGAAACACCGCGGTGATAGCTTTTTGTCTTCTTTTCGCTGCGTAACGTAGTTTTTTGCGATAGACAACTCTATTAGGGCTACGAGTCGCTGGGTGTGTAAAGAAATTGATTTAACATCAAATGCCGTCTCTATCCTAACGAGCAAGCTTTTGAAAGCAACGTATTTTCCGTTTAGCATTTCACATCTACAAGAGTAGAGCTCCTTGTAAAACAGTTCCAGGGAACTACTGCCCGCCTCTCCATTTCTACCGCTAAGCAGTAATGTGAGAATTACTGCGTTCCAGTTTTTAAAGGGTAAGGGTGCTGGTGAAATTACAGGCAAATGGGACTTGGTGAAGCATGCATTGCCCTCTAAATGAATTTGTGACTTTATGAAAACGACTGTCAAGAACAGCTAGCTTATTTTTAATCCTCGTGCTAATGTTACGTCTGTCACTGTTTGTCGTAATATAATCATAACTTTTTATTTAAAAAAAATCGTCGTCAAAAGTTTGCTTATCAGTTTTTTATTGAAATTATATCTATTTACCAAATTTTATTGAAATCGGTTAACGGAAAGTGCACGACACCGGATTCATCTCCCAGTTTGCCAGCCCCAGAGGTGGAATATTTTCTTTAAATTAAAATGGGACCAATACTGAGGTACTCTCTTTCCAACAAAAAAAGAATCATCAAGAAACAGTCGAATTGGGAAATTTCCTCCTTTTTTTGAAAGTCGGTTAAAAATACATTATTCACAAGAAATACCTGTCGAAAATTCAGGCACATGGGACTTGTCAACCTATGTCTCAGGGTGACGGGCGCAGTGGCCGTGCCCCTCATATCTTTGCGATGTAATTTAGTTAGAAGTCCTTTTTTAACCGACTTCAAAAAAAAGAGGAGGTTCTCAATTTTACTGTTTTTTTATACATACAATTGTTACGCGATAACTCCGGTATTTGTGCACTGATTTTCAAGATTCTTTTTTTGTTGGAAAGGGGGTACTTCCATAGTGGTCCCATTTCATTTTGAAGAAAATCATCCACCTCTAAGAGTGGCTGTTCACGCATGAAGTTTGAGTAGTGAGGACACTAGAGATAATAAAAATCGGTTCTCACTACTCAAAGTACCTTCAGAGAAAAACGCCTTGAATTGGAGAAATAGCAAAATCAACCATTAAAGTAATTGCTCCTAAATTAATGTTAGGCGCTATTTATAAAAATGAATCTTCATGCGTGAACAGCCACCCTTCGAGGTGGATGATTTCCTTCAAAATGAAATGGGACCACTATGGAAGTACCCCCTTTCCAACAAAAAAAAATCATGAAAATCGGTTCACAAATACCGGAGTTATCGCGTAACATACATAAAAAAAACATACAGGCTAATTGAAAACCGCCTCCTTTTTTGAAGTCGGTTAAAAATAAAATTTTAACCTTGAAAAGAAATGTATTGATTCCCACATTGATTTCACAAATTGCCGTCAAAGGTACCATAAACAAGTATAAGTCAATTGAGCAAGTTTTTCTTTGACCGCTAACAACACTTGCCACGAATTGCCATCAGTAGCGCCACACTACTTGGAAGTCAATTGAACAACTACTTTTTTGAGAATCTTTTTGTTATATAAATGTTTTTAGAATACTTTTGAGATTTGTTTATTATATTTTCCAACATAACAATTTTTGGTATTTAAAATAAATACAATAAAAGTCTTATAAAATCTCTCATTCAGCATCTGTGGCGACAACGGCGACCTAGTCGGCGAGAGCGTGCTTGATTAAAACGTGGCTCGAAAGTCAAGTCCGCAGATTGACATGTAAATTGAAAATCCACGGGCCTTTGAGCATAATTACAGAACTGAAACTTTAACAACTAGTGCCACTAGAAAAAAACTCTACTTTTTATTGATTATATATGTATACATTTTTTTTATAACATAAGTAATATATACGTACAATTATAGATTATGTAGCATTCATAGATTTCCTTTTTTTATATGGCAGTAACCAACCTCTGAAACACTACTCTCACAATTGTTTAAAGGTTAGTTGAAAAAGCTGTCTTTATAATTTGTTATGTGTGTGATATAAAGTGGGACATGGAAAACTTGTCTACAGTTTCGCAGTATAGATGTCTCCTAGTTTAATTCCTAGGCCTTAATTCTATTTCCATGAGAGTAATTTCTAGTTTGTTTTGAAAAATTATTAAGTGATTATTATCAATTGCGAGGCGATACTACCTCAGCCCGAATTCTAATTTTTCGCGTGCTTGGGTCAGCGGCAGGGACATTGGCTTTATTTCAGAATTTATTTTTAACCGGCTTCAAAAAAGGAGGAGGTTCTCAATTCGACTGTATGTTCTTTTTTTTTGTATGTATGTTACGCGATAACTCCGGTATTTGTGAACCGATGTTCATGATTCTTTTTTTGTTGGAAAGGGGGTACTTCCATAGTGGTCCCATTTCATTTTGAAGGAAATCATCCACCTCGAAGGGTGTTCACGCATGAAGATTCATTTTCATAAATAGCGCCTAACTTTAATTTAGGAGCAATTACTTTAATGGTTGATTTTGCTATTTCTCCAATTCAAGGCGTTTTTCTCTCAATATACTTTGAGTAGTGAGAACCGATTTTTATTATCTCCAGTGTCAAGTCCTGTATAGTGGCGAACTAGGGGATATTTCAATAAAACTTAACAAATAGACGTAATTCCACGTACTTTTGAGGTCGGTTTTTTTAGTACTCTGTACTGAGATTATTAACAAACAAAATTACAGCCATTTGAAAAATGTATATCATATATATTATACGTGTTATATTTACTTCATTTGATACTAAAAAAGTCATTGGTACATGTAAAGTAAGGTAAGTGCACTAATCAGTGCATATCCTCAATTTTACTATATATATTTTTTCGAGGAGAGAGTGAGTAGCCATCAGGCATCAGGTGAGACGGAGGTCAAATGCGCAATTTTAACACACACTCTCTTTAATTTGACAAGTCTCATGTGCCTGTAACATCATCAGCACCCCTTACTTACCCTTCCAAACTGGAACATAGTAATGTTCACACTACTGCTTTGTGGAATAGGTACGACGGCAGTACTGGAGGATCTCTTTCACGAAGAGCTCTCTACTGCTACCAAATAAAAAAGAATAGTGAATAACCACGAAATTCTTAAAATTTAAAACGACACAAAGACTAAGCAAGGAGTAAGTAGGCAATCACTTGATCTAAAATCATTATTCACCAAAAATCATTTGTATGAAACTGAAGTGACTCCACACAATGAAATGGACCATTAAAGGCAGATAACCCCACCCCCATTGTCTACGCCATTGTGCTAATCCGTGGGCGGCACCCCATATTTCACACCAGTCAGCCACACTCTACCACTACACAGCTCGATGGACAAAAACGGAGTCTACAGTTTTTGCTATGAACCCTGTTATATACTTACATAATATTTGTCAAGTCAAGTTATGCCTAAAGAAATCAATTAAATATAACAGAATATAAATATGTGAGATGAGCTGTTATGCAAAAGAATAAATTATTGTAAGTTTACTTGCAAGTTATTTACTATTTTCCAATGATTTTATATACTTTATTGTCTAAGTTAGACATTTACGCTTATTCGTTTTGAAGTGACAGAATGTACTTATTTTTATTTTTATAAAATTCCAGTGCGCCGGGTGGTAAGGCCCGCCTGTCCATAGCAGTTCCAGTACCACTCAGAGCTTTAAATAACAAATATCTGAGGGGCTCTGCCACTGCGCCCTGCACCCTCAGAAATAAGTTGACAAGTGCCATACTCTTGTAATTTCACCAGCAGCTCTAGTGCTGGTAAATACAAAAATGGTCGACGTTATAAAATTTTTCAAAAAGATCTAGTTAGCGTTACATATTTGATGCAGAATTTATAGCAGGATTGGCAGGCAGAAATGTTTAATTTATCCTTGGTATATTAAAAAATGTAGCAGCAATTACATCACATAATTAGTAAAAAAATCATGTCCATAGCTACCATGACGTAATGCCTGGTAAGTGCTGACTCTCACCTATGGCGAATTAGCTTACTATTTAGATTTATGTAACGTAATGCTTTTCTATTTTTAACCGACTAAAAAAGGGAGGAGGTTCTCAATTGGACTGTATGTTTTTTTATATGTATGTTACGCGATAACTCCGGCCATTTGTGAACCGATTTTGATGATTCTTTTTTTGTTGGAAAGAGGGTACCTCAGATATAGTCCCATTTGAAGAAAGTATTACACCTCCAAGGGTGGCAAACTAAGAGATGAATGACTTTTGAGGTCCGTTGTTTTAGTACTGATTTTTTAATTGTATTTTTTTTCGCCGTCATTACATAAGTCCATAAACAATTTTTTTGTGTGTTATATAACGAGTCCAGTTTTTATACAAAAATGTTATAAAAAACAAAAAACATCGTAGAAACATTACTTGTTATCTTTAATTCATTTAATACATAAAAAAAATCTACAAAATGTGCAATATATCCAATGAACTTCCCAGCTATGAAATATTTTAAATGAATGATATGTAAAAAAAAAACCATACTCCTTAAGTGTATCGAACCTACGTATGAGCAGTAGTTTTAATCAATATGGCGACTGCAAATGTGATTTGATTACCTACGAAATAAAGATAAAGTAATCTGAACTTGAATAATTCATACAATTTATGTGCTCCCTGGTACCTAAAAACATCTGTGTTTTACGCCCCTGTCATGGCCACAGTTCTGATATTAATATGATATTCCCCGATGTGCACTTAATGGCGCGGAAGGGCTTGAGATTCGCCGATCCCAGATTATTCACTGTGAAGAGTCATTGACTCCGGTTTTATGGTGTCCAAGGGTAGAAATATTCCGGCGGGGGAAAACTCCGTATTGCGCGTTGCGCGTCTTCAATATTTTAACACCAGGGCTCGAAATTATGAATATTATTTTCTTTGCTAATTAACACGATAATTATCCGATATATATTTGATAATTATCTATGCTCATTTTAATTTTTGACTAAAAATGACAAACAACTGTATATTATTAAGACTGAAATTTGATACGTTTGGACCTGTCTTTGATACAAACACGTGTCACGACCAGAGACAGGCAAGCCCGGGTTTTGATCCGCCGCAATGTTTTTAATATTAAATCGGGTTAAAACCATTAATCGAACGCAAAAAGTATGTACAACAACTAAATATTTGTTGTAAATAGAGTTTATATTACAAAATGTTGTTCTGCTTTCTTATCTAGACAATTCGATTAAAATTTTGTATTGAATCTGAGCAGTGAGAATTCACAGGATTTTGAATTTGGATATTGTGTGGAGATGCCTCTTTTTCGTCTAAAAAGATTTTCTACATTCAGATAAATATGGAGTTATACCAAATTCCGTACTCGCCATTTCAGCCCACGACTTTGGGCAGATAAAACCCGGCCGTGTTGATTGGGTTTTAACGCACTGCTTACCTCTGGTCACGATGTAGCTAGCGGTAGCATTTTGTTATTCCAACAAATCTTATAAATATCAATGATAACAATTAACACTTTGAACTCTTTTTGAAACACGCCGTGAATCCATTGAAAGGAGTGCTAGAGCTAAAATTATAAACCTCTTATACGAAACTCGTTGCAATAATTCATGTAAGAATAACTGCTTCAACATTTATAATAAATATTTTAAACAATTTACCAAATTAAATGAAATTAATTTCTTACATGGGTGTGCTTTTAAATTGCAATTGATAAAATACTTTGCTTCAGTATTAATTAAGAATTAAATTAATTTAAAACCTAATTGACCGTAGAGACCAAATTTGAAATCCCATTAATGTTTTGTTGAATACAATACACTTACGTAAAAGTTATAATATAAATTATAACTTTTATTAAGTAAATAAAAGTTTAAGATATGTATAATTATTGAACTTTGGCAAACAAATTTATTCAATCGTACGAATTAATTTTCCAATTTGGTATTTCATTTACAAAAAAAAAAACCCTTAAATATAATAGACATTTCGTGGAACACGAAAAGTAAATTAAAAAAAGCAATAAAGATGAATTGAAAAAAGCACAAATTACAAGAATAAATAAAGTTTTATAACGATGGAAGTTTACGTTCTATTTGAATAATTTTATCTCGAAAAATTGTCTGTGGTCTTTAAACAGGAAGTTCTTTTATGTTTTCTTGCATATTTAGAAATAAATAATATGTATTATAGTACAGTAAAATTACGCAATGAATAGTCATTAAAAATACATTTAGGTTTTTATGCGATGAGAAATTACATTTCGATCGTTTAACTGCCTCTTGCAGTAATAAAAAGACACGAAATTATCGATAATTATCGAATATCGAAGTCAAATGAGATACTACAAAAATGAAGATTATTAATAATGGTGGTGCAAAAAATGTTTAAAACGTCGTTGAACACGTAAATGCAATGTTAGTAATACACCGACACTTATTCATCCCTATCTCATGGTTAGCGCCTCATTAGATGTGTTAAATTTTGTAATTCATTAATATTCGCCTTTCCAATTTGATTTTAATACATTCAAAGTTAATTTAGAAAAAACACGTATTTTCAAGGACAACCATCAAAATAAATAAAAATACAAAAAAAAGTTAAAGCTATTAGTGATGTCTTTGACATAATTCTCGTAACTCTTAATATTTTAAATTATTTATTTATTGAGCATTAAAAGGTAAAAAATAATCAAGAAAATATATGTAAACTAAAAAGCTATTCGCCTAAAAAGTGTAACTACAAAAATCCGCCATTTTCTCGTTAACACTCACAGAATCATAAACAATTTGACAAGGTCTCATATTTTCCAAAGCCCGCGGCTTAATACGAGCAATAAACACTTTATGACCTTTGCAGAAGCAAAGACATTAAGCTAGACAGCCTAATCGTTGTGTGAAAGTTTTATATCGATCTGCACCTTTGGTATTTCAGTAACGTTTCAAAGATAGACTGAAACTTCGCCCAAATATGAGAGAATGGTAAGGTGGGTCAAAGCAAACAAGCTGTCTAAAACCTTATACTGTTTACATGGCCATTCGTATGTCGTAAAGCATATAGAACAAGTTTGATATTAAGTACTGATACGAACGGCACACCTAAATATATACAATCTGCCAAAATTGGACCTTACATAATTTACTTTGCAATGTAAAAAAGCTACATTTTGTTTAATTAACATTAGTAGTATTTTTACGTAACGGGATCTTTATATTTATGGTGAACGTCATAGAGATGAATTTAAATCTTGTTCTTCTTGGATGTGCACAGTCTATTATGTTTTACCTATGTATTTATACGTTGCTTCTTAAAATGCTCCAAAAAAACTCCAATACCTGAAACAAGAATAACATTTGTTGAAAAAGCGCCATCTACTTTATACCTCAACGTAACTCTTAAAAGGGTTAGTACCAAGGCTAACTTTCTGTTGATACCGACGGCCGGTAATAGATGGCAGTATGAACAAATTTCGCAAGTACAATAGAAATTTATGATTTTTGCCTTGAAATAATAATGTATTGCGTTATATTTTTCATTTAAACAAAATGATATCATTGAAATAATCGAAACTGGAATACAAAAGGTTCTTTAAGGTATCATTAAAAGTGTCCTTCAACAGCTACTTACCTATACGAATGTACGCATGTAATACATAAATGCACTCAGGATAGTAACAACGTTGCGTTTAATAGCCATGCGTTCTTGTGGCGGGGTATCATCGAATGTGTATTCATTATCAAACGATGAAGAAAAACATCACAAGATTTTTTTTAATTAAAAAACGAATCAGGTCTGCACATTTCACATTGCTTCAGTTCTTTTTTTTTTGTTAAAGCCATATTATGCAACCTTAACTACGCTGACAGTAGTCGACCTTTTTTCCGTGATCTGAGACCTTCTCATTTCTGTACATCATGGAGGCATCTTTGTTTGAACTCGAGCGAATTTCCAGAGTACATAAGCTCACAAGCGCCCTTATTTCGTACCAGGATATTTTTTATTTGTTATAAAGCAAAACAAAACCTTATAACTAATAACAACCTGACCATTTAACAAGACTAATAAGCAATTTTAATTAAAAGTAACTTCCATAAACAAAATATCTTTTAATATTAGTTAAGTGGAAGACGCTTTGTTTGTGAGTTCATAGTCTAGTCAGCACTGGCACTAATATTTATTTCGTTCACTATAATTAACTACACTAATAGGTTTACTTCTTTGTAGTCTACGCACTATATTTGTATTGTCTAGTAGCTGTGTATAGCCTCTATGTTCACGTGATGATGAAGTCTATGTTCGTGAGCTTCGGCGTACTTCATCACTTTATTTACAGGCTCTATATCCAAATCACGATGCAGATCCTCATTTCGTATATACCAAAGAGCACCCACAACTGTCCTTAGTATTTTATTTTGGAAGCGTTGTGTACCAGGATATATATGTGCAAAAAAGTACTTATAAAACGGCCTTACTAAAAAATAGCGTCATCGATATGGCACCCAAAATATTCAATAAAATTCCAGTCACTATAAAAAATCCTAATGGAATGCGGTTATGTTAAAAAACAACTATTAACTGACAAGTATACTTTTACTACAGCATAGATTGAATATATAGATGACAGTTGGGTACCAATTAGTTATTAATATTATTAGACATTTTTTATGGCATTGTTATTATTATTGTTATTTTTCTTTCGTTTTGTTTTACATTGCATTTTTTTATTTAATTGAATTGGTATGCCATTTTGGTTTAATGCATTGAATTGAATTGAGTAGTGTCTACAGCGCCACAGACACAATTCCACAAGCGTATTTGAAGGCGCCCTATGCCTAAAAAACGAAGAACAGTGTATTCTATTCCAATAAAGATTATTATTCAAATTGAAACACTCTGTAAGTCTTTACTTTAACAAAATTCGTGAAATTTCATTTTGAAATATTACAAGGAAATTTATTATCATAATACCGCCCGAGAATCAATTTAATGGAATGATTAGGTGTATTTGGGGAATTCAAATTGTGTTTCAAATGTTTTTAAATGATTGATAAAAGCTGACAAACTCACAAATGACAATGTTATTTTGTCTATGGTGGAGTATCATAGACACAATATTCTTTTTAGTTCCTTGGTGGGCAACAAAGTTTCAGAAATTCGAAACTATACAGTTCTATAATGAAAAAAAAAAAAACAAACTAAGCTGAACCAGCTGGTACAGGGTCAAGAGCGCGTGAAGCTTGGCACTTGGCACAAAATATTTTTATACTTAGTATCTTTGTTCGTGTTAATTCAAATAATCTGTACTTTAATTAAAATTTTGTCTTACTTGTGAAAGTGAAGATTATGTTTTTTAATATAGTCGTCTTTTGTTTTTTTCTTGTGTGGTGTTATTTGTTGTGGTCAAATAATAATACGTTATTGCCGAGGCCGGGAATTAAGGGATTGCTGGACGAGTAAAAGTTAATTTGTATTAATAACTGCGGGTCAAGCAATCCCCGTTCCTGCCGGGGCTTGTATCTCAAATAATGTGAGGATATAAATTAACATTGAAAGTAATATTTGACGTGTTACGGCAATTGCCAAAAGAAAATGTTATTGTTTCTTCAGGCACATAAATAGTAATCTGCCAAACTTCTGATGATGTGTTTGAATGTGTATCTATTATTGTATTTTCGTTATCGCTCCTCTCACTTCCACTAAATATCGCGGCCAAAATACGAAAAAACAAAAATAACAAAACACTTTAGTTTAAATGTTACAGCTGTTTTTTTTAAGTAGGCGGTAAGGTAGTTCTTTTTATTTCTCGGAAATATGAACACTGGGCATTTGGCTGTATGAGTTTTTCTTTTGCCTGTTAACATCCCCCCTCCTTGACGAAGGTTTAGAACAAGGTCAGCCACCCTGGCCCAATGGACTTACACGTTTTCCGAGAGTTGTGGACCTTCTTCGATGAGCATGTTTCTCTCAGGTAGAAACTGTTTGGCGGTGGGCCAAGTCATTAGGCTACCACGACTTTACGTAACACAAATATACGTAGCTTATAAATTAAAGCGATACGTACTTTTTTTATGAAATGTAAGTGCGCATTTCACCTCCATCTCACCTGATGGAAAGTGCGATGAGGTCGACGATCGAGCACGCACACCTAAATAATGCCTATTCACTCTCGCCTTAAAAAGGTCCAAGTTATAATGTTCAGGAAACAAGTCCACTCCACAGTCGTTCGCCATATAAATGTGGAAGCGTAACGCTTTGTGCGAATCTTTGGAATATACACACAGGGGTGGGACCCAAGCTTACGCCTGGCGGAATTAAATCGTGTAATACCACCGCATACTCTCCGTAATATATCCTATAAAATACCGATAAGCAGGCAACTTTACGGCGGTGTTCAAGGCTCTGCAGCAAACAAAGCAAGGATTTTTGCTCGTAACAGCCTTTAGTAACCTGGTGTCGTGCGACTGCGACTCAACGATCCATGAAAAGGAGTGTCACAACCAGACAATGAGAAACAGGGATTATAAATTGCATTTTTACTGAGATCAACAACAATATCAAGGGTTGGGATTATTTCCTCTTGTTTAAAAAACGTCTCCATGATACACCTTCCCAAAAGTTGTTGAAGCTTGTAAACATTGTAAACACAGCTTGTAGTACCTATAAAGCAAGATTACCTGTTGCAACTGTCCCCCCGTTCCGGTCCATTTCCGGGCGTATCCCCCTGCGTCCGTTTTCCGGGTTTTCATTATCCCGATAAACAAACGTCACTAACTCCCGGTAAAAGTAGGTTAAGTGTTATTTGTTATTTCGGGAAGTTTTTCGAATAAAAAGACCGTGATAATTGAAGTAGAACTTGGGTTTTATGTTAAAATTACAGCAATTGATATCCGAAGTTTCTGTTTAGTAGGTTTTTCCCTTTATCTTTGTTTGATTTTCTTTTATGATACTCAGTAACAGGGCGAACAAGTCGTACAGTACGTACAGTGCCACTCAGAGCTTAAAATCGTAAAGATCTGCGGGGCACTGGTCTGCGGCCGTCCGTCACCCTGAGATGTAAGTCGACAATTCCCATATGCGCAGCACATTAGTGCTTGGCGCCAGAAATACCATAGAAAAATAGTAAACTATTTTTATCAAAACCTTTACGAAGGTTAATACCATATTCCGACTCTCTGGTCCAATGTAGATTGTGAAACTTTTTGGAAATGCAGGTTTCTTCACGATGTTTTCCATTAACGTTAATCTTCGTCTTTGTTCTGGCTTTACGTCCCATTTCTTTTGGGTTTGGCCCTTCTAGTCCTCGTGGCACAGGCGCCTTTGCGTAAGCTCAGTGTCTACCCCCATCGTCTGCAAATATCTTCGGTTCCAATCCAAGTGGTCTGGAGTGCATGCATAGTCGTCTTTTAGTGGTTTCAGTTTTCAGCGACAAAATCCAAATAGGCAGTAGTTCCCAGGAAGAACTCTTTCAGGAGGAGTTCTATTGTTACTAGATATCAGGAAAGATAAGTTTGTAGAATTTAAGGACTTCAAAAATCAGACAAAATTGAGTTTAAAGCAAAAAGACTCAACGACTCTCTTGTGGAGTCAGAGATTCTAAATCTCGATCACCGAAGAAAAGTGACCAGCTAGTCTAGTAGTAGTTTTTGTCCGAAACATTTCGAAGTGTGTGGGCAGGAACTTTACTATTTAGTTCCACCCTCACAGTTCCTCCGTGAGCGTACTAGAAAGTCCGACACACTTCTTCCTTTCTGGTTGTCCCGTACTTGTGGGGCAAATTGTAAGGTTTTTTGTGCCATCAGCGTTGTGAATGCTCGAGATTCTGTGAAATGATGGATGCTTTGGAATCGGGTTATTATAATGTTTTTTTCTTTTTTATATCGTACTGTATTGTTATTTTTTTTTTCGTTATTATAATTACTTTTCACGGTGCATTAGTTCATTACTGTAATACCGTTATATATTGACAATAAATAAATAAAATATTTAGGGCAAAACATGGTCTTCTTTTGTTTCCCGAAAGGTATGTTCAAACATAGACTCATCGTCTTTTAACATCAGGTCAGTTTCTGGCCAAGCATAGTTTATTTTACATATAATTTTTTTTTATTCAATTTTAAAACCGTCCAATCGCCTGTCTTTATCTTCATTCCCAAGGGATATTATTTAACCGGGATTTATTTACTAAACCAAGACTATTTGTTCGTCTGCTTTGTCCAAATTAACGGTTGTTGGTCCATGATTTAATTAAATATACAACAGGTCGATTATAACTTTTTTATTGGTTCATTCTATTTACATGACGGAGTAAATGAAGCTGCGATTCGTTGATATCTAGACTAACGAGAATATTTAAGTCAATGATGTGCATGATCCATCCCTTTTTAGGAAAACTGTCGTTAGTGTGTAGGTTCTATGCTATGAAATTATTCGCTGTTAAAAACAGAAAGATAGAAAGATCTATCTTCTTGTTTCTGAATGCTTTTAATTATGACATATACAAAAATGGTGGAAATGAGAGAATGGTTTGCTTCTCACTGGAGAGTTCCAAAGTTTGAATCAGTGTAGCGGCACCTATAACTTTAGTGTCTTTGTTTATGTTAATAATATCGATATTAATATTAGTATTGAAGAAAAACCTCGAAAAAAATTAAAATGGCACTTGTAGAGAAGAAACTAAAAGAAAACCGATTACGTTAGTCTAGCCACATAGTGCGTAGGGATGACAGGAATGAAACTGAAACTACCAAAAGACGACTATGCACCCCAGACCACTTGGATTGGAACCGAAGATATATGCAGACGATGGGGGTAGACACTGAGCTCACGCAAAGGCGCCTGTGCCACGAGGACTAGAAGGGCCAAACCCAAAAGAAATGGGACGTAAAGCCAAAACAAAGACGAAGATTAACATTGATGGAAAGCATCGTGAAGAAACCTGAGGTTTTGGTAAAAATTGTTTACCATTTTTCTATGGTATTTCTGCCGCCAAGAAGTAAGCATTACTGCGATCCATTTGTGAAGGGTGCTCGTGAAACTACAGGCACATGGGACTTGTCAACTCTATGTCTTAGAGTGAGTGTAATACCATATGAGTGTAATGCAGTGGTAATACCCCTCGGATCTTTGCGATTTAAAGCTCCGAAAGACTGTGCAACGTCCTGTCCCGTCACTTGTGCCCAATCTTAACGATTTTAATCTTTGCAAAATTTTTTTACGGCTGCCGCACACGACTCCTCATCAGCATGGTGTCGGAGCTTGTCAAAATGGCCTTGTTGTAATTAGCAGTACCTCTCAGATCTTTACGATTTAAAGCTCTGAATGGCAAAAGTTATGATTAGGCGTGGCGTTTTTCACAAAGCGACTTGTTCGTCGCTTGATGATCATAAAAAAAAACCAAAAAAGAAAAACGCTAAGGAAAATATCGTTACATTTTCTATACCTGTGTGTCGATGTAAATGTGATTTAAGTTGCAAGGACTGAATACTAAATACCAAATTTGAAATTCAAATATGAAATAAATAGATCAAACTTTCGGCGTCTCAACAGGTGAGAGCGGGTGGCTGGAGTGTTGAGCTGGATTTCAAAATATTTAACGAAATATTTTACAAAATTACGTGCTCTAAATATTGTATCAGTCTATAAACCTTCTGAGAGGTTGTTTCAAAGGGTTTAGGCCACAGTCCTTTCAGTTGTGAGGTTTGACGACAGTCAACGTTATACACCGCTCTAACTCAAACTCAAGTCATTTTTATTTCATAGGTAAGCATTATTACACTTGAAACCGTCACATTGGTTAAAGTCTACCAGTCATTCGTAGGGCAGATTCCCCTGAGAAGAATGTCCGTTTTTTGTCACCCGACTACGCAGAAGCTGTATTATAAGAAACTTTAGTATAATCTTCCGGTTCACTCTAGTTTTAAATCTCGTAATTGAATCGGATATCAACCGGAATCTAATTATAGAAGCGTACCTTTAATAAGATGACTGTCCAGAACAGCTAGTTTATTTTTATTCCTCGTATTAATGTCTGTCACTATTTGTCATAAAAAAATTACTATTTTTTTTAACATAAATTACATTTTTACAAATGTACTGTGGCGCTAGTGTAAGAATGTTAATAATTTTTAACTTATCTCTCAAAATTCGCTGAAAATCAAACGAAGCTAACGCTTCCGGTACTCTCTAGTTCTTTCAACAACATCATTTTATGTAATAACGGGCCTTAATGGATGGCAGTGGGCTTTAATAGCGAGTAGCATTGACCGTTTAAACAACATAGGGGTAGCGGGGACAGTATAATTACTATATTTACACGCTGTGCATATTTAGGGCGGAAATGTTGCGCCTGGAATTACACACGCCTCCATAGCTCGGTTATGACAAGTCAAAATATGGGGTTTTAGCGTCTAAAAATGGTGTTCACAAAGCGTAAAACACTTCAAACGTTAAACACGCCAGCACTTTTAGGCCTTCAAAAAAAATGATCACATTACTACTTGGCGGCAGAAATAGATAAAGGGGCAGTATTTCCCTCACGAACTCTTTCACAAGAAGCTCTACTGTGAAAGATTGAGGGAGTCGCTTTTATTAAGAAGATCCATGTGACCTGATCTGAAAAACGGCAAGCGTTCAAAGAACTGTCAACCGATGAGGAAGAAAGGATTTCGTGAGTAACAGAGGTTAGTTGACAAGATTGTTCGTACTCGGCATGGTTGGTTACAATAAGCTAGAGGTACGCCGTGACTTTGCATTAGCTCAGATACTTTTTAAAATAATCAGAGGGTTAATCTTTAACCCCAGTATACTGGAGCGGGTGTTTTTGTGCGTACATAATGATTACGTAGTGAGGCGATGAAAACCGCGCTTACTGGCAGTCCCGCGCGGCCAGACTAATCTAATCCAGAAGGCCCCGTTCACAAGAGCTCTGCGAATCCTGAATGATGTTGCAGACAGGATAGACTTGTTCTCATGCACTCTGTGTGAATTTACAAGAATGACCCTGTATGTTATATGTTATTTGTAATGTATTAAGTTGATATTTATGGTTTCTTTGTTTTAGTATATGTTTAGTGTAATGTAGTTATTATATAAGTATATACGTTTGAATATGTACACTGCCGCATTGGTGTTATTACTGTAATGGTAGGTGTAAAGCTGTAAGTAAATAAATAAATAAATAAAAAGATGGCAGACATAGGCAGGTATTGCTAAACAAGGCCATAGTCTGAAATATCCACCAGAGCTTTATTATTTGACTATTATCATGAATAGCTTGTATTGAATTTGATTGATTAGGTCTTAATAACGATCTTGATCCGTAACTCACGTACCGAGTGGCGTTGATTTATTAATTTTGACAACTCTCAAACGATGCGCAATCAATGAATAATTGTTGACGTGCACTCAAATGATGACGCATTATGTACAGTAATAGTATATTTATTTTTCTCCACAACATAGTTTACACAAGAATCAGAATGTCATATTCGTGATATTGCATTAAATGTTTGCAAGAGACTGGTATCTAACGTTAACAATTATGTATATAATCTCAGTACAGAGTATTAAAAAAACCGACCTCAAAAGCACGTGGAATTACGTCTATTTGCTAAGTTTCATTGAAATATCCCCTAGTTCGCCACTAAACAGGACTTGATACTGGAGATAATAAAAATAGGTTCTCACTACGACAAAGTATACTACTCAAAGTATATCGAGAGAAAAACGCATTGAATTGGAGAAATAGCAAAATCAACTAAATAATTGCTAAAAGTAATTGCTCCTAAATTAAAGTTAGGCGCTATTTATAAAAATGAATCTTCATGCGTGAACACAGCCACCCTTAGAGGTGGATGATTTTCTTCAAAATGAAATGGGACCACTATGGAAGTACCCCCTTTCCAACAAAAAAAGAATAATGAAAATCGGTTCACAAATACCGGAGTTATCGCGTAACATACATACAAAAACAAAAAGAGAAAAAAAAAACATACAGTCGAATTGAGAACCTCCTCCTTTTTTGAAGTCGGTTAATAAAAAGCAGATATTGTAGTAGCCGTATGTAAGTACTGCCACTTTAACTATTTCTGCCGCCAAGCAGTAATGTGAGCATTACTGCGTTCCTGTTGTGAAGGGTAAATGTGCTTGCGTAATTACAGGCACATGGGATTTGCCAGCTTGTGTCACAGGATGACGGGCGCAGTGGCAGTGGCACTACAACTGTTATGGAAAGACGTGTCGCTTTCCAACAGGCGCACGACTCGTTCATCCAATTATTTAGTATCGTAAAGAAAATATATATCGCACTGCTATTACAATAGTCTCATACTAAAAATATCTGAAATTCAAGATTATACCATTATTGAACGTAAAATTTGCTTTTCTACGCATCAAATAAACCGTCTTTTGAATATTGTAAGGAACAACTAATAGATATCTACTTAACTCAAAATGAGACACGCTTTATGTGAGCTAGTTCTGGCGAAAATAATCCTTATTCAAAAATATAAAATTATTTTTTCTCGTTTATTTTTAAATATATTTGGCAAGTAGGAAATTGTTTGTAATAAACTATAACTCATACATACATTTTAAAGATAATTAATGGGAAATTAATTAATTAATTATTTCACGGGAAACGAGTAATTAGTTTTTCGTCTATTCTGAGAAAATACACTTTTTGAGTTAATATACTATTATATTAACTGTGCGACATATACTTTTACACTATTAATACAAAATTAAACTCTTAGAAAAAATCATTCTATTCGACTAGATTCGAACCAACGTCTTCTAGCAAACCGTGCCAAGTAAGCCACGGAACGAACCAGCGGGCATTACGAATTTTTCTACGAGCTTGTTAATCTTTGTTTTGATTTTAAACGACTATTTACCGTTTTTTCAAGTGTACGATCTTTGTATTAATAATTATAACAAACTAGTGGAGTAATTTCACAAAAAATAATTGAATATCATTATTGAATATTATTCAATAAAAATTTAATTAATACAGTGAATAGCGACATCTCTCGCCAGGACTGGTAGCTGTAAAGGTACTAACTGGGTGATAAATCTGTCATAGATTTCTCATAGATGGCGCTACGACTAAAAAGTCGTTGAAAGACCAAGTACAAAGACACGACGCAAACACATAGAAAAATTCGTGAGGTCCGTTGGTTCGTTCCGTGGCTTAGTTGGTATAGCATCTGGCACGGTATGCAAGAAGACGTCGGTTCGAATCCGACCGGATCGAATTTTTTCTGAGTGTTTTTTCTGAGTGTTCGATCTTTGTATTAATAATTATAACAAACTAGTGGAGTAATTTCACAAACAATAATTAAATATCATGGTGGTCAATGAACATAATATACGTAATTTTGATCCATAAATAGTGTCATTATTGCAATAGATAATAGACATTATTTGACCGACCTCAAAAAAAGGAGGAGGTTCTCAATTCGACTGTATATTATATTATAGTATGTTACGGCATGTGTTGTGTACCGATTTTGATGATTCTTTGAAATTTGAAGAAAATATTGAAGAATGGCTTTTGAGGTCTGTTTTTTAGTACTCCGTACTGAGATTATATTTCGATGTGTTCGAAATATTTTTAAAAAACACCTTCCGTAATAACGGTTATTCTTCACCGTTTAAAGCCAGCGTTACATAAATATTCCTAGAGCTTGTGTACTAAATGGATAGCTCCACGTCTAAAGTTACTAATCGCCGTGTTGTTCTGACCCGAGGTTATTCGGAGCCCGAGTTATAACTCAGGAAGGTTTACCCGGGCTGCTCGCTGATAAACGACCCGGGTGTTGTGTATGACGGACGAGATATTATTAATGTTCCTAACATGAATGTCATAATTAAATTTTAGTTGAAGTTTCGTGTCCGATTTCAAAGTGTTGGGAAGGTAAGGGGTGACTAGGTAGATTCAGTATACCGCCATATTGCCAAATTGGAAGGTTGCTCTTGTTGGTTAGAGGAAGCCAAACCGGTCGAACACAATATTAAGTACTTGCACGTTCTTCAAAGAAAAAGGGAAGTGGCTTAAGTCTCCATTATTATAAGGACCGATGTCGTCAAAACTCACACATACTAAATTTTAAACACTACAAAATCTTGATATTGATTGGTTGTGTTTCAAATTTAAAAAGAAATAACCAATTCTGGATTGTCAATATAATATAAACTGTACCCAGTTGACGTATCGTCAATACCATCAATACCTATTATTACAAGTTACAACGCTTTGATATTATATTGAAATTTCAATCAATGTGCTGCCATCTAGTGGTTAATTGCTGAAAGACGACGAATTGGAGTTATAAATATAGTTCTCCGAACAAGAGGCTACCATGTTGCAGTGGTAAAAGCTTTACTTTCGTTTCTTGTAACAAAAAAAACTTGAAAACTTGTTAAAATACGACTTTCCGATGTTAAGAAATACAACCACAGGTAACACATTTGGTGCAGCTATCATTTTTGCACTCCAAAACTTTTAGAAAAAGATTTTAGAGAATTTGCACGAAAGAATGACACAACCATGCTATACAAAGCGAAAATGGGGACTGAGCTCAGATATGTAGGTCTTTGGAGTCCTACAGGTCTTATAGGTCTATGGTTGGCACGCGTCAGACGCTTATGAATTAGAGGACCACTCACCATTTTCGTTAATACCCCATTTTCGTCAACTGGTCAATTTCTGCAATTTGCCAATGCCATCTAAATCTTTAAGTCGTCAAAATCGTCATTTTCTCTGATCAGTCATTTTCGGCAACTGGACAGTACACTTAATGTAAAGTCAGGGAAAACATTTTACATATGTTTTCGGCTAACTAAATCATAATCTCATTACAGAGTACTAAAGAAACCGATGTCAAAAGTACGTAGAATTACTTCTATTTGCCAAATTTCCTTGAAATATCCCCTAGTTCGCCACTATACAGGACTTGACACTGGAGATAATAAAAATCAGTTCTCATTACTCAAAGTATATCGAGAGAGAAAAATTGCCTTGAATTGGAGAATAGCAAAACCAACCATTAAAATAATTGCTCCTTAACTAAAATTTAAGCGCTATTTATAAAAATGAATGCGTGATCAGCCACCCTTAGAGGTGGATGATTTTCTTCAAAATGAAATGGGACCCCTACGGAGGTACCCTCTTTCCAACAAAAAATCATGAAAATCGGTGCACAAATACCGGAGTTATCGCGTAACATACATACAAAATTTTATGTGGACGTCTGGACTGCCCTGAAATTCTGGAGCAGATAGCGCTGCGTGTGCCGGGGCGCCGCACTCGCTTTATTCCACGTCCTGCCCCACTCTACTAACTATGGGAAGAATGCAGTGTTATCACGAATTGTCAACAGTTATAATGTGCACTTTAGTAGAATCGACCCTTTCATTGGTAGTAAAGAAGGTTTCTTAAAAAATGTCAAATCTGCAAATCTGTAGATCAAATGTATACGTAACATCTACACCATGTGTAATTTTTTTGAACATCTTTACACGTCACATAATCTGTACGTTTGTTTTTATTTAATGTGTCAATAACTAATTTAAACTAATTTAAAGTATTGTTTTTTTTTTTTTTGATTTAAAGATTTAATTTTATATAATTATATAAATACATGTTATCGATTATATATTCTATCATATTTCATTAGTTATATCTTAAGTATATGTCACTAATATATGTTTTATTATTGTTTGTAATATATGTATCACCACGACAAATAAGTTATTGTAGACTTTAATTTAAACCTTAATTAAAAATTAATTTAAAATTGTATAAGCTCACTACTAATTTTGTTTTGTTCTGTTCGTTTATCAGGCTTCAAAATTTATGTCATTGTGGATAACTATTTTGGCCTAAGTTATTTAAGACAAATATTGTTTGTTGTAAGACGTATTTAAGTTGGCTGTTGTTATTCCTTAATAATAAAAAAAAAAAAAAAAAAAACATACAGTCGAATTGAGAACCTCCTCCTTTTTTTGGAAGTCGGTTAAAAAACTCAAGTGAGTGACAATTCGAAATATGAGTGGTCCCCTAATTCATACTTATATCAGTAGTTCCATTCAAATTTGAAGAAAATATTCCACCTGGAAGGGTGCCAAATTAGGCAATGAATCCAGTTTATTGGATTTCACCTAATTTCCGTTACCCGATTTCAATAAAACTTGGCAAAAAATGTAATTCCACGAATTGTTGAAGTCGTTTTTTTATTTTATAATAATGTCATACAAACAAACCAACATTTCGGTACCACGTTCACGGCTGACTGAGATAATAAAGTTTGCAACCAGTTATGTCCAATTAATGCAATCCACCCGATTCGTCACTTACTACTCCATTATTAATTTACTAAGAAATATGGACGGTTCTCGTTAGCCAGAGGTATTGGTACTTATGTAGCCGTGGTTGCCTAATGGTTTGACCAACTGCCTGTCAACCAGAAGCCGTGGGCCGAAAACCTTTGAGTTGAAATTTACCATGAGCTTCTCGGTGAAGGGAATACACCGTGAGGAATCCGCAAATCAAAGAAGGTTCACAGCTCTTGGAAAACGCACGAAGTCCCCAACCAGCATTAGGAAAAGATATTGGGACATATTCGTCTGCTTCGGTGGTGTGTGGTTCGGTCTCGTGCGCAGCTAACGCGTCTTAGTGGCGATCTAGATGAGGCCTAAGGTAAGGAGACGCGCGGGGCACGTGACTTGCCCTTTAAGTTGGAAGCTATGTTCGGACATTGTCGCAAGACACTGCGACTGGCGTCTCCGGCACTAGTCTGGAGAGCTATTAGAGGATAAGTTAGATATCCTTCGGTCCCTCCAAACGTAGGCTTCTCGGAACTGGAGAAACGTCTCGGCGTCGGGAGCGTGCCTTATAGCTCCGCCAGCAAAGAGGAGATTTTGTAATGACTTTTGAGTCAACGGCTTAGCGGTGGCAACCGTTAGTTGTGGAATGCGCAATGGGAAAAGAGAGTGCCTACAGCTCCGGTACCTATCTGGAAAATAGGGAGGGTATTGTACGTCCAATGCCTTTATTTGCTGGCTGATCTGGGGTCCGAACCTGAGCTTAGAAGGTTCCTGTGCACGCACAGGTTATAGTGCCCTTTTCGTATACCCTAAGGGTCGGTAGGGTTACTATAATCAAAACTAATGTAGGAAGATATGAGGCTGTTATTATACAATTAATGTAAGAAACGTTGTGTACAGAAACTTCGATACAGTGTTTATATCTAAACCCGATAGTATTTACGTAATATTGAAACAGTGTAGTCAATGAACACAGAGAGAGTTTACGAGCGCACGTGTCGCCGCACATGACCAAACATGGGTGATAGTTACAAAGAGTTATGGCATATTGGAGCTGGCTAACGTCGACCTAGAGTCGAATAACGGACGTGTTATAAGATGAGTTGGTGAGTTTACTTTCGGCACACTTAACTACGCAGTTCTAAAAGGGTTCTGAGTAATTCTAAACTAAAACTATTTCAACATCGTATTATTTGTAAACTTGTTATCAGAAACTGACTTTGTTGAGGACGCGTGGGTAATTTTAACTGTATGAAGAATGGATATCAATAAACAAATCAGTTAAGAGTCTATACAACCTCAAATGTCTTTGGTAGATTCCGCATAAAAGTAAAAGTGTTCAATCAATCACTTCATAGGTACCATTTATTTTAATTACCGACCATGGCTGTAAAGAGAAGAAAAAAGGCCCGATGGTTTAGTCAAGTTAGCCTGCATGCAATCGTGATTAAAAACATTGTACGGGTATAAGGTACGGGGATTACGCACCTCGACTCTGAAAGCCCTCAGGCTTCGACTTCAGGTGTCTAATAGTGTCTCGGTCGTCATTCCTTATTTACCCTTAATACACAATGTACTTATTTAGAGGAGATTTGGAATAAATACCGATAAATCCGGTAAATTTAGATAAATTTAGACATTTAAAACATATTTTTAAAGAGAATTTGGCGGCTGTTGTTCACCTTGGATACATTACTACACAACACTGCTATATAAAGTTTGGCATAAAGAAAAAGAAAAAGTCAAAATTTGAGTTAGCGGTTTTTTCTTAGAGGATGGAAAAAAATTTGGCAAAATCATTGATTATTTCGATGGAGCCATAACATTTAAAAGAAGAAGAAAGGGTTTTTTATATAATATTCATAAGTTAATAATAGAATGACTAAACAAGTAAGGTTATTTAGTAACGGACACACGTCAATCCTTGACTCAGTACTAGAGGAGCTCTCAGAATTTGGTCTGATTGGCGAACCCATACAAGGTCGTTATCCATTTGCTGCTCGTAGTGGATCCGTCTGAGGCGTCGTGGTCGTACGCCAAACTCCCATCTACGGTCTGAAGTGTAGCTATGAGCCTGCTTTAAATCTCCTTGCTTGAATTCCCTGGTTAAATTTTCCGTATTCCAGATCGTAGTTAGGTGTGGAGGTTTCCTCACCATTGCATGTGTTGCCGTTAAATGTAAAATGCACTTACCAGTAAAAATAAATCATTATTATACTTGAAATCGTCACATTGGTTAAACTATGGTTAAACGTTACCGTTTATTCGTAAAGCAGATTCCCCTGAGAAAAATGAGCAAGAAACTCTAGGGGTTGCTCTTTGTACTTATACATTTGATGAATACATTTATCATTACAATATTTAAACGGGTTACTACCACGGATTTTTGTCATCCAAATACGCAGAAGTTGTATAATATCTGGCTCCGCAGCTGAGCTGGCGGAAAGAATAAAAAGTAATACGAGGACCTCGGCTCCGACTACCTATTTACAGCCTTTGAAGTCGAAACCCTTGGCCAAAATTTTATCCAAAAAATTAATAGATTGTCTGGGAAACCCAAGGGCAGCTACCTTGCCCAACGCATTAGCATAGCAATACTCAGGGGGAACGCTGCCAGCATCTTGGGCACGTTGCCGCGGGTACCCAATTTTATTCATATAATTTAAAAATCCTAGTTTAACTTTCTAGTATTTAAGCTTTTATTAACCGACTTCAAAAAAGGAGGAGGTTCTCAATTCGACTGTATGTTCTTTTTTTCTTTTTTTATGTATGTTACGCGATAACTCCGGTATTTGTGAACCGATTTTCATGATTCTTTTTTTATTGGAAAGAGGGTACCTCCATAGTGGTCCCATTTCATGTTGAAGTAAATCATTCACCTCTAAGGGTGGCTGATCACGTATGAACATTCATTTTTATAAATAGCGCCTAAATTTTACTTAAGGAACAATTATTTTAATGGTTGATTTTGCTATTCTCCAATTCAAGGCGTTTTTCTCTCAATATACCTTGTGTAGTGTCGTAGTGAGAACCTATTTTTATTATCTCCAGCGTCAAGTCCTATATAGTGGCGAACTAGGGGATATTTCAATAAAACTTAGCAAATAGACGTAATTCCACGTACTTGTGAGGTCGGTTTTTTTAGTACTCTGTACTGAGATTATTGTCTTTTATACCTTACCTGTATATTATCAAAATAATTAATTGTTAAGTACCTATTTAATAAACCGGTTTTCCTATAGTTTTCAACCTCGTAAATTTTGTATATCAACCGGAATCCTGTTATAGGAGCATATGCATTGCTCCTTGCACGAATTTGTGACTTTGTGAAGACGACTATCAAGAACAGCTAGTTTGTTTTTATTCCTCGTATTCATGTTATGTCCGCTACCATTTTTCATAAAGAAATTACTATTCCTCAGAACATAAATTACATTCTCATAAATGTACTGTGTAGGATAGTGTAATAATGTTAATCATTTTAAACTTACCTCTCCAAGATTAATTTTTATCACTTTCATGTGATAAAATTGCTTTTTAACGTATCATATGTGTCCAAAAGTCCAACAACTTTCCGTAATCATATGATAACTGTGGCAAAATATCCAATAGACAACGCCATTACGGCCCTTACAAACGGAAGCGGTGACATCAAGCGTATGGGCAAACGCATAATGAGATTAAAATGATTTACAGACACGATCGACGCCATTTGATCTATAGGTGTTTTGGTTTGATAACATTGCATTGCGTTTACGTGAATCAAGTATTTATTGACAATTACCAATCATCACATTACACATGTGCACAATAAACACATCGCACCTGTGGTGTCTACGACATCTCATTTTACAGCCTCCTCCAATAAGAAACCCAAAGTCGTCTTGCGCTTTCAAAAGAAAATGCAAGCTTTGGCTACTTTCGACGCAAAGATCGGCAAGTAATTGAATGTAGCTTACATTCTTATATTTATATGTACTATTCATCCCTGCCTAAACTTCAAATTGGAGTATTTTGAAATGGAATGTTTTATTGAGGACTGGTACCATTAACCCTAAGTTTCTTCAAAAAGTTAGGGTCGGAAAAACAGCTTAAGCTGAGACTCTTTCCTTTTTATCTACACAATATATGTAACTATAGATGATGTTATTTAAGACTTAATTGTTATGCAAATGTAAATAAACAAACCTATTATTATTATTTGCCAAGTTTTATTGAATCTCTTATCGGAAAAGACGCGAAACCGGATTAACGCATGCCCTAGTTTGCCACCCTTACAGGTGCAATATTTTCTTCAAATTTAAATAGGACCAATACTGAGGTACCCTCTTTCTAACTAAAAATAATCATCAAAATCGGTTCATAAACGACGAAGTAATCGCGTAACATACTAAAAAATACACAGACGAATTTAGAATCTCCTCCTTTTTAAAGTCGGTTAAAAAGAATAAAAGTTATTAGCAAATAGAGCCACCAAACCACAAAAATATTCAAGTTGTGACCTCCCCAAAAGCCAAACTGTAACAACAATAGAGGCGCCGGCGAGTCTGCGGTCTATCGATTTGGAAGCTTGTCCCGGAATCTCTGCGGGATACAGAAATAACTTTTATTTACAAATCACGGAGTTATGACCATTTGATATCGGGACATTTTATTATCCGACAATAATGAACAAAACATTAATATTTGTGTCTGAAATTATAATGAAACCTTTCAAACAAACAAACTGCAATTTCATTGCGTTTGTATAACTAAATTACACACCGTAACTATTTCTGCCGCCAAACGGTAATGTTAGCATTACAGTGGTCCGGTTTTTAAGGGTAAGGGTGCTGGTAAAATTACAGGCACAATTTTAAGCAAATTACAGGAGGCCATTGTCCAGCGGTGGGACCATATATGCTAACTATTTTTTTATTATTGATTATGAATACAAAAGAACACACAGAAAAATTTCGTCGACCCAGTGGGACTTGGACCCACGTCCATGCTGCACCGTAGCATTGCTCTTACCAACTGAGTCACAGGTCAAGTTAACGAGCTGTCGAAATTCTCCTATGTGTTTTTGTTATAAATCTTTGTACTTTTTTCGGCATTCGTCGCCGCTGGAGACATCTGGTGAAAGATTAAATAACCTTCTCACCACAGCCGATACCTTTACAGGTATCACAATTGATCAAATTTCATAATCATAACAAAACTAAAGTACCGGCACGCTATGATGGCCGTTTTGACGTTTGTCCGCTCATCAAGTTTCGTGTTAATTCATAACTACGTTGAAGGAGCTAATTGCTGTACGTTGTAGGCAATAGTGATGTGCAGTAAAATTTTTGATGTATAATTTTACGACACAACTCGGCATTTGTTTTTCGAAATTCGAAATTTTAAAAAATGAAATCTAATACGATCGTCACTTATGGGATCGCTGGCCAACACAACTTCTGCCTCCGGCAAACTCAAGCTCAATGCAAAACAAATCAGTTTCGAATTGACGATATATTAAGCAAACATTTTTATTTTTGTTTTATCAAAACTTTTTAATCAGCTACCCCTTGTAATACTAATTATAAATATAAAAACTTATAGATGCGACTCGCGATTCATTATAATTTTTTCGATAATTAATTGAGATTTGACCTCTCTATTAATCTGTCAAAACGGTCATCATAGCGTGCCGGTACTGTAGTGGAGTTATTTAAAAAAAATCTCAATAAATATTATTATTATATTAAGAGGATATATGATTTTTTGTGTACGAAATAATTATATTGTTTCGGTAACGGGAAAATATTACTTGAAGGTACAGCATAATGGTAAAACAAAAACACGATAGGAAAAATTTTTCTCGTCGGATTTATTCCACACTTGCGCATTTCTTTTTGTTTTGTAATGGCATCTTTGCAGAGCCGGGTATTACAGACGTGAATTTGTTGACAAATTAAATGAATGATTTCGATATTGATGTGTTTTATTTTTTTTTATTTATTTCGGCACAGCTATATAGTAACTAACCAGAAACAAACAAATTTGTATCTCAATAACAACCGCGCACAACATGTAAATAACATTTTGCAACTTAATAAATATGGCTAACTAAGTTAGTAGAAAATGTGTATATACTTTAAATAAAATTACTTCACTGTGATGTGTTCACATGCCTCCTTACAATAAGGGCTTTTTATAATTTTTACAAATGTGTTGGTGCTCTGGTGGAATATATCAAGATTTTACATAAAGCATTATACTGTCTTCATAAACGTATGAGAGGGCTGTTATGTGACACATTATATTTTGCAGAAGGCACCAAAAACAAATGTTGCCCTACGATTATACCTATTAGTGACCTTCAGTGAAACATGGCTTATGATATCAGTGCCTAATTTGGAATTTATTATTTTGTGCAATATCCGGAGGTCGTTACTTACTGTCTCACGCAAAGCGAATATATAATAGTATAAAAATATATAATATATAAATAATTTGAATTGGTTAAGCCTATTTGTATATGTTACAAATTTTTTTCTTAGACCCAATTTTGAAGCAAGAATGCGACAAAGCGTTTCTGCATCGTCTCTATCCTGTTGATATGATTGTTATATTAGACATCAACAAATGCACTGAGTTTCTGGGCCCCAATTCTATTAATTTTCTTGAAACTTCTTGTCACTGTAATTCCGTTGACATTCCACTAAAATTAGATTGCAATTATTGACAATATTTGTTATTCCGCTAAAATAGATAATAATAATAATAATAAAAAGATATATTGTCTCAATGACGATATAAAATTGCTCAACACTCGTTTTCAGCCATTCCCCCTTTCCCCGAGATCTAGAACGGGACATACTGTAATAGGAGGAGGTATAGCAATTAAAAGAAAAACTTATATACAATACTAAACAATATCAAATAATAATCTCAGTACAGAGTACTAAAAAAAGCGACCTCAAAAGTACGTGGAATTACGTCTATTTGCTAAGTTTCATTGAAATATCCCCTAGTTCGCCACTATACAGGACTTGACACTGGAGATAATAAAAATAGGTTCTCACTACGACACTACTCAAAGTATATCGAGGGAAAAACGCCTTGAATTGGAAAAATAGCAAAATCAACTAAATAATTGCTAAAAGTAATTGCTCCTAAATTAAAGTTAGGAGAACCTCCTCCTTTTTTGAAGTCGGTTAAAAAAAGGTATATATTAGTGGCATGTGTAAGTGTGTGTGATGTGTTGTATGAGTGCGTGTGGATGTATTTATCTGTTAAGGGAAGTTGTGGGTGAATGTTAATGAATATATCCATTTTAGTTTAGAAGAAGTTTTTTAAAATGAGATCTTTCCAGCAAGCGTGATTCAAATAATATATTATATTTAATTTTGAAATGTCGTTCACTTGTAGTTCTAATTGCACTGGTAGTTGAGTCTTAATAGTGTTAGTGGATTGGCAGCGATGGCATTCAATCACTACCGAGCGATCGACGCTATGCGTATCTTGCGAGTCGTACTACCTCAGTTCGAATGAAAAATTGTACCATACTAATACGGTTCATTTTGCTTGTCGAGCGGCAGGGGAACAATCTAAATTAAAGCTATTTGAATATTATATTTGAGTATTACGTGTTCTATTTAGTTCCGTTGATATAAAGAATGTCAGTACTGAAATAACCCTCTTTCCAACAAAAAAGAATCATCTAAAACGGTTTACAAAGCTATCGCGTAACATATATACGGACAAATCGTCTCATCCGTAGAACAAAGATCTATGTGCAAGACTACTTGTTCTCTCGACATAGTACATTTCGGTCGTTCTTCTTCGCTGTAGATGTTAGATCGACTTGCCTTGTCTTGTGGCCTTGTCTAAATAACGAAATTATTCTCGTAACGTACTTACTTCCTTTTCGCTATATAATCACATCGGACTATGTTCTTCGGATGTGTCTAAATATCGAATTGAGAACCTCCTTTTTTGAAGTCGGTTAAAAAAACCTAAATAGTGTATGTAAAGTACGTATTGAATATAGCGGTTTTCTTGTGAAATTTCGAGGTAAGTTTGCGTTTTATTTTGTATCCTGGAATTTTTTAAGGAATAAGGTTTTCACACCGTATAACTAATCACTGTATATTCTCAATTTTACTACATATATATTTTTTCCAAAGAGATTGATTCAACGCTTTCAGTGTTATTCGGAACCAACCAAAGCCATTTGAGGTTGTATAGACTCTTGATTTTCATCTCGCTAAAGCAGCAAATTTAGTCATCAAATTGACGAGAGTCGTCAATTGTTTCACGTCAAATCTTCCAGATTAACTTGAGCTTTGTTATAATGGAAGAAAATTGAAAAATTATATATATTTAATTACCGATGAAATGTGATTCCGTTTGTTTTGTAATTAGGTGTTTTGCTGTTTCTCCCACGCCACCCTATGAAACAGCCCCATTGTTAGAGATATTATCTTTATTACAATAAATATATAATATTTGTCGAATGTACGGAAACGTACACACATATCGGATGTTGGCGCTGTACTATTTCAGTTTTCTAATTTGTGATTTCAGCGCAAACGAGAGTTGATATTTAAAAGTGATATAAGGCCCATTTGCCTGATAAGTGGCCAGGGATGGATGGCACTAATTTCGTCTCTATTTCTGGTTATACACGATGGGGGCAATATACACCGGATTCTCCAACTAATAATGCAGGTAAAAAATTCAAGGAAAGTGTAGTCGTGTCAGAAGGGAAACCTCGTGGTTGAAGAATCTGAGAGATATGGTTCAATCTTAGCACGAGTTTCCTCTTTTAAGCGGCAGCTTCAAAAATGAGAATAGCCATTTATGGTCGCCAACCTTCGTAGAGATCCGGCACAAGAAGAAGAAGAAGGTAATGTTCAAGAGCAAGTCCATTTGCTTAAAACAAATCGACTTAGCGCATGCACTCCGTCTGGTAGCACCCTTAGCTCGGCAAGTTAAAAAGATTTGTTACCTCCTATTTTTCCATATACATTCCTGTTATTCCGGCGCCGCTCCGTCTCGTGCCTATCGATTGCGGCGTTCCGGAATCGCGGGATCGGATCCCGCGGGATCCCCCTCGTTACAGCGTTTGATTTGGACATCTCTTATTCAATACACCCGAGATCTTTTTCTTGATGACTGTTCACGAATGGATTCTTTTTTATTTTGTTAGAATCGAAACTGAAACTGCAGATATTTCTCGCTAGCTGTAATTTCGTTAGCAGAACTCTTTTTTTAACTCCCCACGCAAAAAGAAAGCAGTTTTAGAATTTTAAGATTTTGCCTGCGTGTTCGTTTGTGGCATCGTAGCTCACAAACACACGCACACACATACCCACAGTAGTTCCGAATAGTTAAAGGGTGGGATCAAAGATCATTATTTTCGAAATCCGATGACATACAATAATATGGTAACTTTGATTTAATAGTGCAACTTGGATATTCCGCATACTACTCAACTCTTCCAATATTGACAGTAGAACATCACGTGTGGTCTCATTAAATTGATTTTCGAAGAGTTGTCAGCTTACAGATAGGGACTGTTAATGGTGGCGGTTATGCCATACGGAAAGAAAGTACCTGTAATACCGTAGAGTAAATTTTACAAGAACATTTTGTTTTGATTTTAACAACAATTCGAACTGCATCCAAAGATTTTAAAATAATCGCCTGTCTGAACTGAAAATCTAGCCCGCCAAATGTGAAAAAAAAACATGTGTAATTTTACTGTACTGATCGAAAGCCTCAACCATAAGGGTTGTCTTCTTCTAAATAACATAGCATCGAACCCGGGACCTCTGCGTGGCAGTCCAGCATGGTAATCGTTCGGCCATGGAGACAGTTTAAATAAAGAATACGCGGAAAGTATCAGCATTCATATTTTCCAAAACATTTTCCACGTCTAATTTGTAATTTCCCAGTTGGCCTATTAGCAACACGCGCGATGGGGACGATGGGAAAAATATTCAAATCTGATCGACGCGTGTCGCACACGGTGTGCCGCACATTAATCATGATTGAGACACGTCGTTAATTTTTAACACCTGCTGCAAGGATTAGGTACTGCGTCGTTTGGTTTTACATATTTCTACAGACTATAAAACATAAACATGCAGAGTATAGCTCTTTCTGAAGTCCTCGTTTGTCTAAGTATCGGATTCGGTAAAACTTGAGCTCGCATTTTTTGTCCGACAAATTTGAAAACGACTCTAGAGTTGTGAAAGTGTTCGTCCAGGCTAATACTGCCACCCTACCTATTTCATTTGAAGAGTAAGGGTGCTGGTGAAATTACTAGCACATGGGACTTATCAACTTATGTCTCAGGGTGACGGGCATAGTGGGAGTGCCCTTTAAGCGGCCCTGCGATTGTGGACGGGCGTGACGCTTACCACCAGGTGCAAGACTTGTTCGGCCTTAACTGATTTCAGAAAAAGAAGGAAGTTCTCAATTCGTCTGTATGTTTTTGTGTGTGTATGTTACGGGGTTACTCCGGCATTTGTGAATCGATTGTGGTGGTCCCGTTTAAATTTGAAGAAAAATTCTACTTCTAAGAGTGGCAAACTAAGGCATGAATCCTGTTTCGCGCAGTTTCCGGTAACCGATTTCAATCGGTCGGTTAAAAATTTAATTCGCAGGTACGTTATAGAGTTTCAAAACTTCGTTCTTTCAATTGACAAACAACTGTTCTTCCACTAGGCTACCGCCTCCCGACAGTGACCTATATAGAATTCCTAGTTTGAAGCCAGGTACATTAATTGTCACAGACTATAAAATCTTTCGCCGACAACAAAGTACAAGATCAAAGTTGATTCCAATTCAAGGGAGTAAAAGTAATATGTCAGGCTTTTATAGGTACATATAACCGTTGTCAGTGTTAAAAGTAATACGCAAAAAGAAATATTTCTATATATTCCGCCTACACAGCCCGAAATACATTGTGTCAGACAGGAAATCCGGACAATAAAATGTTCTTTTTTACATTCGCCCGCAGCTCGGATCCGTTACTAAAAATTCTGGAAAGAATAGGGACTGCCTGTGCGTCTCCTAGTTAGGTGTGTTATTAAAATTTAATTTCTCGTGGTTCGTGGTCTTAAAAAAAAGAGGCTTCTCAATTCGGCCGTATTTTATTTGCGTTTTTGTCACGCGATTACTGCGACATTTGATGATTCACGAATGTTGTTGGAGAGGCGGCACTTCAATAGTGGTGTCGTTCAAATTTCAAGATATTCCTCTTTTAAGGGTACGAAATTAGGGGATGAATCCGGGTACTGGTTAAATTATTTATTAATTAAATCAAAACATTGAACAAAAAACCAGTGGTGTTAAAAAATAAATGAAAAAACCTGATTTTCAGTAATTGGTAAAAATGTACTTGACCCCTAGACATCACGCGTTCTTTTCTACATAAGTTTCGAACATAGTGAACCTCCCTATCGACCTTAGGTATACAAGAAAGGCACTATAACCTATGCAAGCAAGCCTGCATTGGGACTTCCTCAGTCAGGTCCTGACCCCACATCAGCCCGTGTGCACAGACCTCATCCCGTTAAAAAAAAAGCTAGCCTTGGATGAACTGTACAGCATCCTCCCTATTTTCCAGATAGGTACGGGAGCTGTAGGCATGCTCACTTCGTATTGCACAACTAACTCTAAAGTCCACTACCAAATCTCCTCTTTGGTGGCGGGGCTGTAGGCACGCTAATCTCCTGACGCGGAAGCATCTCTCCAGTTCCCAGAAACCAACACGGCTGGAGTGATCGGAGGATATCTAGCTCAGACGAACGTGTTAACAGCTAATCACAAACCCCGGTTAGTCCATACCCACAGCCGTGAAGACGTCATTGATTCCCCAGACAGTTTGATGAGTTTTGATGAGTGAATATCTCTCGTTGAGAACTGATCACATTTCAAGGTTTATGTCATAGCCTACTGGACTGACCCAACGTTGGGATCGCTTAGCTTGCCTATTCGTGAGTCAAGTTGTAAAAAGGTACTTCCTCATTTCGTCGTAAGATACCAAAAATCAATATTTTCAGAGATATCACCACATCGCGTGTGCTTCCAAATAACAGCGGAGGTTTTAGGGGTGGTTTAGTACCTACCCAAGGCTGAAAGGGTGGAATAATTCGATTGCGACTATTTTTTTAGGTAAAAATACATCATAATAATGATAGGCGGCATGTGTACCTGACTTCGCTAACGGTGAAAGAAGAAAACAATTGGATAAAACCTAAAAAGTCAAAGGTTTACAACCTCTGCACATCTTGTGAACACCTTAAAACCATATTATGTCTGTAAGAGGATATAAAGATCTTTGATGATGATGCTGACAGGAAGTAACGGTTAATAGTTACTTTATGACACTGAAATGAGTGCGCTAGTATCTACTTTTGAAGTTAAGGGTGAGACTAGACTAGCGCAATTTTGTGAGTTGTGAGTCGCGTTTTTTAGTCTCGTACTTAACGTTCGATTGAGGCGCCAACGAGTTAGTTTTAAGCGTTTGCACGAGTTGATTGTATTATATAATGTAATGAATTCATTAAGCATTAGAATATAATGTTAGAAAAAGAAGCTAGGCTACTCAGAGCCCCGCACTAGGGAAACCCTGTATCGACACACTTAGGCAACCACACAAACTCACGAGACAAATAAATGTAGGCCATACAGATATATCAAATCAAATCCATGCCTTCTGCGTCGTCACGCATGAAGCATGGTAACAGTTCGGCCACAGAGGCTGTTACAATAAAAAGATTAAAGTATGGGCAGTTTCATTTACTATTAATTTGAAATATACTTACCACATCCCAATAAATATTTCCCTCGACTTCCTTCCCTCACCCCTCTCGCCACGTTCAAAAGCACGTCATACAACTTTAGGCGACTCAAAAAACGCGACGCACAACTCAAATGATTACGCTCGTGTGACAACACCCTAAAAGTTCGTGACATCGGTAGAAGAAATTGCTTCTTTAAAATTCCGCATCATGGTGTTTAAAATGCCATCTAATACTCAGACATCCGAGAGATTTTGCTCGTTTTTTGGCCACATAATTATCTAAAATGTTCATTTAATTTAAATAAAAACCTTGCGAAACAAACTTCGTAAACTGCCTGTTAATGACAGTGCCGTCTGTCCTTAGCATACCAAGACTTGCTCTTACTTGAAGCGAGAAATGATCGCTTCCTGATTTGCATAATCTGTGGTTTTTCTTTTCTTTTGTTTTTGTTAATTTGTTGTGAGTTCTAAAAGCTGTCAGAGGCAGTTCCTTCGATCGTTGTTATAAGTTACACGAGCTTAGAAGTTGTTTCGGTCGCCGCCATGTTGTGGCATTTCGAAGAATGGACTTTTGTTACTGAGAAAATTTCAAGGTTTTCAAAGCAAGTACATTTTGTTGTTATGTCAATAGGGATTACTAGTATCTGAATGTAGGCATTCAGATATCCAAACGAGTGGGTGAGAGAGGAGTGTGCAAGCGAGAGAGAGAGAGAATAAAGCTCCGTGATTTGTTTAATTGAAAGTATTTATTAGCGACGCGCGATTGTGAATGATTTCAATTTTCGACGCGTTAGTAATTATTAATCCTGTCATTCGAATGACAAATTAGTAACCTACTAATTTTCGTATTCGAATAATCATACATTACTAATCCATAGATTCCATAGAGCACAACGATACTTGTGATCACCTAGCCCTCTCTGACATATGGTAAATACCGTAAATGTGACGGGGACACGGATATTTTGACATGGACGTGGTGAATTAACTGATGAAGTTTCTAGATGATAATTATTCTAATCGTGCATCCGACGAATGGCAGAGGCATTCGGTATCGGTAATCTTTCAACTCGTGTCCAATGATTGTGCTTCTATTCGACTTAGACGAATGATTAGTATTAAGAAACAATATGTAGCAGTAGAGCTCCATAAGAAAGAGCTCGTGAAAGGAAGTCCTGCCATCTTACCTATTTCTGCTGCCAAGCAGTAATGTCAGCATTACTGTGTTCCGATATTAACGGGTAAGGGTGCTGGTGAAGTTACAGGCACATGAGACTTGTCAACTTATGTCTCAGGGTGACGGACGCAGTGGCAGTGCCCCTCAGATCTTTGCGATTTAAAGCTCTGAGTGGCACTGCAACTGTTATGGACAGGTGTGTCACTTGGTATACAATAATCTCGGTACAGAGTACTAAAAAACCGACCTCAAAAGTTCATGGAATTGCGTCTATTTGCCACGTTTTATTGAAATTGTTTACCAGAAAGTGTGCGAAACCGGATTTATGCCCCAATTTGCTACCCCTACAGGTCCAGCTCTCAATATTTTCTTCAAATTTAAGTAACAACTATTGAGGTACCCTCTTTCCAACAAAAAAAGAATCATCAAAATCGATTCACAAATGCAGAGCTATCCGGTAACATACATACTAAAAAAAATAAAGTCCAATTGAGAACCTCCTCTTTCTTGAAGTCGGTTAAAAAAGGAAGTATAGAAATTACTGCTGCTGCGTATATAAAAAGCTATGAAACTTTGTAGCAAGGAGGAAACAATGATTCAATATGAACTGTTGTAACATCATTTGTAACCACCATTTGTATCACAAAGAAATAACATACATAAGTTCACGTCCTTGTCACCCAGGAGGGGCAGGCAGAGACCACGGAACGCCACTCTTACATCAACTACCCTTTTCATACAACTTATTTTATTGTTGTCACTTCAGATCTCAGCCTTTTTGAGGATATCACTGATCTGGTCATTGTAAGTCCTTCTGAGACGTTTAGAAATAAATTAATTTGAACAATCTGCTTTTGAGCCTCTACGGGGTGCATCGTCTACGTGTAAATAATACGCAGAGTGCATAGGCTCATATATGTTGGTCAAAAATGCGATATTATATGCGATATACATATATATATAAACAATTAAAAATTTTAAATTCAACTCTATACCGCTTACTATAAGAACTGTCCAAAGTGTCGAACTTGATGTACTCGATGTTATTGTTCAACGTATAATTATTGAAATCGATAAATGGCGTAGTGGTTTTAGTTTCGGAGAACGGGGTGAGTATGCTCTAACAACGATTGTAACGGCATAATTAAGGCAGTTTGAATATTGGTTATTGTAAAATACATTTCTTTTATCTTACTGGCTCGGAAAGGCTTTCTTTTTCATAAGAAACCCGCGTGCGAAAGCGTTTTTTCCACGCTAGCGTGGAAAATGTTTTTCTGATTCGAACTTAACGATGGACTGCGGTCATAGGTAACCTCCTGCGGTGCACCTAACTTTTTCTTTCGATCAAAAAAAAACGTAATGACACGTTCAACTACGCAATTTGTCGTACTTTATTTATGTAATATAAATCGGCTGGTATATTTTTTGCTTATTATTGTTGACATTAAATTGACAACGATAACTAATTTTTAACCGACTTCAAAACAAGGAGGAGGTTCTCAATACGACTGTATGTTTTTTTGTATGTGTGTTACGCGATAACTCCGGTATTTGTGAACAGATTTTCATGATACTTTTTTTGTTGGAAAGAAGGTACCTCCATAGTGGTCCGATTTCATTTTGAAGAAAATCTCCACCTCTAAGGGTGGCTATTGACGCATAAAGATTCATTTTTAACCGACTCCAAAAAAGGAGGAGGTTCTCAATTCGACTGTATGTTCTTTTCTTTGTATGTATGTTACGCGATAACTCCGGTGTTTGTGAACCGATTTTCATGATTCTTTTTTTTGTTAGAAAGGGGGTACTTCCATAGTGGTCCCATTTCATTTTGAAGGAAATCATCCACCTTGAAGGGTGGCTGTTCACGCATGAAGATTCATTTTTATAAATAGCGCCTAACTGTAATTTAGGAGCAATTACTTTAATGGTTTATTTTGCTATTCTCCAATTCAAGGCGTTTTTCTCTATCAATATATTTTGAGAAGTAAGAACCGATTTTTATTGTATTTTAGTGGCGAACTAGGGGATGAATTTGGGTTTGCGCACTTTCCGGTAACCGATTTCAATAAAACTTGGTAATTATATGTAATTCATGTACTTTTGAGGTCGGTTTTTTTAGTACTTTGTACTGAGATTATTTAGTACTCTGTACTGAGGTTATGTTTAATAAAACTGATTTGTTGCAGTTCAACCGTTTTTCTCTCATCTACGATTTTCCTAACTGTAGCGAGCAAAGTTGTTTTTTGTCTCGTGCCTTGAAGCCTTCGCAACGCTCAGGATTCAATACAAGCACTCATGTTAAACAACAACTTTGCAGCCTTGCATAACAAATAACTATTTTACGATACCAAGTAACGGGACGAACAAGTCGTGCATCTGGTGGTAAGCGACACGCCTGTCCATAACAGTCGCAGCGCCACTAAGAGTTTTAAATCGCAAATAAGGGACACTGCGCCCGTCACCCTGAGACATAAGTTGTAAAGTCCCACGTGACTGTAAATTCAAAACCGGAACGCAAATTACTGCGCGATTTGAGCATTACCTCACATTACTGCTTCTTGGCAGAAATAGGTAAGGTGGCAGAACTTTCCTGGACGAATTCTTTCACAAGGAACTCTACTGACACTCTTCGTTTCCAATACGCAGTAATCGCAAACCAGATTCCTTGGACGTTACATTGATAATGAAAATTAAATAATAGGAACAACTTCAAATAATATGTAATAAGCTAATGAAACAATCATAAGCTCTCTTAAAATTATCTATTGAGGTAAACAAAGTCGCTTCACTTGTGATTGACCACAGCGATTTAGTTGCAACACCCGAGTGTTGAATAGCATATCTGAATATGGTTTTGGGGTAATAGAAGCCACATTATACATAAAGGCAATATGTGGTCTAAAACAGACCGACAGTTGCAGAAACTATTTTCGAGAACTAAAAATTTTGAACTTGCTTTCATTGTATATTTATGAAACAACCTTGTTTATATGACGACACTATGGGTCGTATTTCAGAACTCTACTCAATGCTCAAGTCAGGATTTGAGCAGACTTGAGTACGATTTCAAGCACTGGAAATACGACCCTAATGGCAAGGACTTGAGTATGATTTTCAGTGCTCACTGCAATACTCAAGTAGTAAACTGCAATACTGCAGTTTTCTTGTACGAGAGCACGACGTTCTAATCAACTGCGCCAAGGAACTTGAAAAACATCATTATCTCAAAAGAGTATATTCGCAATCACCAAAAATCTAATAAATTGCCATTACAGTTAAAGCGGACGGAAATTATATTTGACTATTTATGAAAAATCATTTCATTCATTGAAGGAATTTCGTTAATTAATTTATATAATATTGAGACCCTAATGTGACTGTATGATAATAATTATTTACATTGATTAGTTATTTTAATTTAATAACCTTTGATTTGATGTCGTAACTATAAAAGATCGTAAAAATTTTCACGATAGAAAAAATAAAACATAGACTTACCTCGAAATTTTACAAGAAAACCGCTGTATTCAATAAGTACTTTACATATACCAATGTTTTTTTTATATTAACTGAACTAAATATAACACTTATACTATACGATATACATTTTTCAAATGGTTTTTATTTCGTTTGTAAAAAAAATAATTCTGAAATAAAACCCCTGTCACGCGACCCAAACAAAATGAGCCATATTAGTACGGAATAATTAATTCGACAAAAGTTTCGACACATGTGTAAGCACATTGCATATGCTTTGAATTATTGTATACCCATGATGACGAACAAAATTTGCGATAGCGCAAGAACTCGATATGGTATAGGAAACTATTTTTCCGAATTTAAATCGCGTTATATTTGATTTTTTCAAATTTTTTAAATTTTGTTTTCTTTGTAAAATTAAAAATAAGGTATTAATAACTATTGTAACTATAGTGAAAAAATAGGGTGGTTTGCATTAATATTAGACATAACTGGTTGAAGACTGTACCACCTCAGTCAACCGTGACCATGGGACCTGTAAAGGGCCCGAAACGTCGGTTTGTTTGAAAAAACAAATATAACGCGATTTGAATCCGGAAAAATAGTTTCATTTCCAATATGTAACAATCACGAAAACCTAAGAACTCGATATGGTATATTTTACAAAGTTTCGTGCATGTTTCTGAAAGTTATTTTCGTTATTTCCAATCTCTAAACCCTTGACGCCATCTTGTTATTTTATGAGTGCTATTTTGGCGTCTCACCCGGTGACATTATTCCATACTAAGAAATCCATCCCAAATCCCGGTTTATGCTGATACGGAACAGGGCCCTATTGTCGGTGTCTGTATTTCTTAACCGCCTTCAAAACAGGAGGACGCTCTCAATCCGATTTTGTAATATGTATTTGATGATTCTTTTTTGTTTCGCGATCTTTACGGTAACCAATTTCAATAAAACTTGGCAAATAGATGTAATTCCACAAACTAATAGAGTTATCGCGTATCATACACACAAAAAAATACTGTGGAATTGAGAGACTCCTCTTTTTTTGAAGTCGGTTAAAAATGTAAAGTGGATACTATATCCCCATTTTCTGGTGCATTCGGCCCGCAATGCATATATCCCATACCGCGTTACGTACGGACATTTTATTTTAAAATCACTACGAGGCCGTTTTTCCTTATTTACCCGAGAGGCGTTTGCCAACACAAGCTCCGACGCCATGCCAATTGAGGCGCCGTGGGCCAGCCGTAAAAAAATGGTGCTAGGATTAACTTAATTATTTTATATATTGACTCTTGTAGTCTGGTCCTAGCCTTAAAGTAATAGTAGTATTATTTAAAATAAATACAATAATGTATACTTACCTGGAGTTGAATTAACTCTCTGCATACTGTATACATGCAAAGCGGCAGATATACAAACCATATTTGCGTTGCCAAAACGAGTGATTTTTTCTGTGTACCGTTTAGGTTCTCGGGTTTTTCTCAGAGAGTCAAGTTTAAGGAGACTGTAGCATAACAGTACATTTACTCAAATATTTTGTATGCCCGTAAAAATGTACATAATTTCCTTAAGAAATAAGATACCCATAATATTAACCTTAGAACCAAGTCCAAACTAGTGGTACCACGATTTCGTTTAACTAAGGTAAACGATACTTTTATGGGGAAACTGTATACGTTTTTACAATAAGATTCCGGAGCATATAATAAGTTTACCATTTCCTAAGTTTAAAACTTGCATTAAAAGTATTTTTAACCGACTTCAAAAAAGGAGGAAGTTCTCAATTCTCAAGTGGCTGTTCACGCATGAAGATTCATTTTTTATAAATAGCGCCTAACTTTAATTTCGGAGCAATTACTTTAATGGTTGATTTTGCTATTTCTCCAATTCAAGGCGTTTTTCTCTCAATATACTTTGTGTAGTGTCGTAGAGAGAACCTATTTTTATTATCTCCAGTGTCAAGTCCTGTATAGTGGCGAACTAGGGGATATTTCAATAAAACTTAGCAAATAGACGTAAGTCCACGTACTTTTGAGGTCGGTTTTTTTAGTACTCTGTACTGAGATTATAATAGACTACGTGTTAGATAAAGATGTATGGAAAGACAACGTGAGATTCCACACAAATATGATTCAAAATGTATTCCATAGCATTTAAGTTTATTTGAAAAGAGCAATCGCAAGAGTTTCTTGCTCGTTCTTATTAGGAAGGTCAGCGTAATGGACGAGCAGTAGCTTAAAAAATTAATTTGAAATTGTAAAAAAAAAAATATCTATGGCATAAAAGATTATTTGCCTTTGACTTTTGGTACTAATTCCCTGAACGGTATAACTTGAGCCTTTTCAAGGCGAGAGTGAATAGGCATTATTTAGGCATGCAAGCATGCTCCATCATCGACCTTATTTGTTTATTTTATAAGCTTATTTTCACTTTCCAGCAGCGAGATTTTTATTTAAAAAAAAAATTGTTAAATATATGAGACAAATATTAAATACACAAAGCATAAACAATCACAAGGCAAACATATTGACCCTAGCTGTATCAAATGTCTGTTACAATTCCACGTACGCTCATGGCACATTACCCGTGTGCTCAGTGATTGCAGTCGGCTGCTGGGGGTGACAGGTTCGATGACTTGCGAAATTTGAACGATCGTTTTGCGTTACGGCCGGTGACGGTTTTTCTTTGTCCAATATTTGTTTTAGAAGTTATATGTTTGTCTGTGTACATGCACGGATGGGTTTCATAAGTGTCGCATTAAAAAACTAAGCGATGAAACCAGAAGGCAGGTTGCTGGTAGTGTTCATTCAAAGAAAAAAACGAAATCGCAAAATTGATAAACTCCGCCACTCATTCGTAAAGCGCAGGCCACACCGCGAACTAAGCTAGCTAACTTGGTTCACATAGTTGCATGCAAAGCTAAGGTTAAAAAGTACGTAGTGAGTAGTGATTATGGACATATGCGGGGGTGAAGGGCGGCAGAAGGGAGACATACATAGCTAGCGGGTTCGTTGGGCTAGTTTAGTTAGCTCGGTTAGCTTAGTTCGCGATGTGAACCGAAGTATGAAAAGATGCCCCGGCTACGTGAGCTAAGTTAACTTAATTCAGCTTCGCTCACGGTGTGGATTCCCCGGAGAAGAATGAGCAAGAAACTGTAGGGGTTGATCATTGTAAATAAACATTTGTACACATTGATCATTTACAATACAATATTTATTTACCATCACAGCTACCAAGAATTTTGAAAAAGGAGAAAGTTATCGATTCAACTGTACTACTCTGTACTGTGTTACTCGGTACCAAACATTTGTTAACTGAACACCCTTTTTAGTTCGTCCAGGGAAGCACTGCCACCTTACCTATTTCTGCCGTCAGCATTACTGCATTCCGTTTTGGAAGGGTAAGAGTGATAAGTGAAATTACAGGCACATGTGCTTTTCCTGTATTGCTGTTTTACTTTTCAGTACATTAGATATTAATGTTATTAATGCGCACATTCAACATAACCTCGCACTAGGGAAACACTGTGTCGCGGGTGCCATGGACACACACATAGACAACCACAAATTACAACCAAACTCACGAGATAAATAAATGTAGGCCATACAAATATTATATGTAACATGCGACTTGTCAACTTATGTCTCAGGGTGACGGGCTCAGTGGCAGTGCTCATAAGATCTTTGCGATTTAAAGCTCTGAGTGTATTCAGTTTTTTGTATTAATTAATAATCATAATAAAACTAGTGAAGTTATTTTACAAAAAAAAAACTCAATAATATTCTTAATAATAATCTTATTTCATGTACCATGAACATAGAAAGGTGAAGGGTGGTTCAGTTCATAACTAACAACCAAGTTCAGTAACTGAACTAGAACGTGAATGTACGGACAACGGCACATCAGACTACACATTTTTGTTAGAAAATCACCTCTGTTGCAACGAAACAAGATACGCCAATGTGTAGCTTGTTGTGCTGGCGTGTGTACAACGGAGATATGTTCAGGCTAGTTTAAGTAACCGCAAACCGATGAGATTGTCCCAAATACCGACGCATAGATAATTTGCCTCTGGAACGGAATTGGACCTCTACAAATGGCGAACCTATGTGAGCCAGATTTACTAATTAGCAGCAGAATTAACCACAAAATCGGACGTTAGTCTTGAACCGTAAATAGGGTTTTATAGTCTGTCTTTTTTGAAGACAGAGTAAAATGACATTTGCGCGGTTGTTAGTTTCAATAAAATTTTAAACAGGCATGTTGTCGACAGTTTTATCGAAAGATAATGAAAGATAAATTTGGCCAAAAATGTCCGTATTGCGAATGTGAAGCCTGATGGCCATTAACTTGAAGAAGCTGTTGTCAAGTACCTGAAACAGGAAGAAAAGTATTATGAATAAATGAATGAAATATTACTCTTTGATGCACATTAAATTACAGTGGCAACACAGAAAAGTGACATAAGTATAAAAAGTAGATTAACATGCAGCGGGCGGCCTTGTTGTTTGGTAACAATTCCATCCAGGTAATCTTAGGATGAAAATTTAGAATATGCAAAATATGCCTTTGGTAAAGGGAAGAAATGCCAAGGTTCATATCAATTTGTACAAAAAAATTTACTTTCCAAATAAATTGTTGGTATTGAACGAATGATACAGCTTCACCACAACCTCCAACTATTAGATCTTTCAGAAAACCCTCTGCACTACCTTACAAAAAGCTGACATTTTAATTGTCAGAAAGTTTATGCAGATTGAAAAAAATGGCATCTCATAATCTTAAAAAGCACTTTTTTATCATACGGAGTACCGGGGCAAGTCGTGCCCCTGGTTACTACCACCAGCGACACACCTGTCCTAGAGCTGTTGATCCGAGGGGCACTACGCCTGTCACCTTGAGACAAAAGTTGACAAGTCCCATGTGCCTGTAATTTCACCAGCACCTTCACCCTTCAAAACCGGAATAAAGTAAGTAAGACATTAAAGAAATTATTTGACAGTACTTTCCTCGACGAACTCTTTCACAAGAAGCTCTTCTGCTACCAGACCTTATTAAAGGACATCCTCGTCGAGTTGGAATATTTACGCCGAGGTCGACCTCCTATATTATTATTATTATTATTACATCATATATAGGTTCAACAAAAGCAAACGAAGAATAAAATCACCATTGTTTGCGTAACCAAAATCTGAACCAAAAATTTAGCCAAACCATTTATTTTAAACGTGCAAAACAAACTCTCAAGTTGAATACTTAACAAAATTGATGACAGACATTTTCATTTGAACCGTGTACCTTATTTCGTAAAACTTAAAGTCCAATTTCTTTCAACGTTTAGTTAAGCTGTTAAGAACGAAAGCACTCTAAGTTACGTCATAAAGTTATTAATAACAATAATGGAAATATAATATTGTTTTGAGATGATTCATTTATTCCATTGGCAATCACGGGTTTCCTCTCAAAAGACGGTCAAGGTATATAATAGCATAGCAGTTGCAGTGCCACTCAGAGCTTTAAATTACAAAGTCCTGAGGGGCGCTGCTATTGCGCTCGTCACTCTGGGACTTAAGCAGACAGGTCCCATGTGCCTGTAATAGTAGTGGTAAATCTCCTAATAGCAGTAGAGCACCACGTGAAAGGGTTCGTCCAGGGAAGTACTGCCACCTTACCTACTTCTGCCGCCAAGCAGTAATGTCAGCATTACTGTGTTACAGTTTAGAAGGGTAAGGGTGCTGATGAAATTACAGGCACATGGGACTTGCCAACTTTTGTCTCAGGGTGACAGACGCAGTCAGTCCGATACAAATCCGAGAAATAACGAATATCGCCTGTGCACCTACGGATAAAATGATCTCTGTGACATTTCGAATCGTCATTTTAAGGTCCACTGAAAATCAACGTCACAGCCTTTTCCCGGTGGTGACATTAGCTGAGTGGATCCTTTTATATACGCCACAGCCGCACACATGACATCCACTTAGTACACAATAGCGTTCACTATCTTTGTGGTCATTTCATTACCTTTTACTAGGATTTCATTTTTAATACATTTTATTATTATTTTTTGTTTTATTTAGCTTTATATTATTTATTTTCTTAAATTTCTTACTGTGTACTATTGTATTGTGGCGTTATGTAATAAATGGTTTCCAGTCTGTTGTATTCCTTTCTCGGATTCAGTCCTGTACTCTCGTTCTCAACAATTACTGCCAATAGTATGGATCGTAAGAGTGATGCGTGAAAAGGAACGGAGCGTGAGGAAAAAGAGAGAGAGAGGAGATAGATGACGGCGAGGTAAGGAAGACGTGTGCGATAATCTCAGTACAGAGTACTAAAAAAAGCCGACCTCAAAAGTACGTGGAATTACGTCTATTTGTTAAGTTTTATTGAAATATCCCCTAGTTCGCCACTATACAGGACTTGACACTGGAGATAATAAAAATCGGTTCTCACTACTCAAAGTATATTGAGAGAAAAACGCCTTGAATTGGATAATAGCAAAACAAACCATTAGAATAATTACTCCTCCAGTAACATTTAGGCGCTATTTATAAAAATGAATGTTCAATCAAGCGTGATTAGCCACCCTTAGAGGTGGATGATTTTCTTAAAAATGAAATCGGACTACTATGGAGGTACCCTCTTTCCAACAAAAAAAGAATCATGAAAATCGGTCCATAAATACCGGAGTTATCGCGTAACATACATACAAAAAAAACATACAGTCGAATTGAGAACCTCCTCCTTTTTTTGAAGTCGGTTAAAAATATTTGACATTTTGTGCAGCAAGTTGCCACAAGAAGTAAAATTTTGCAAACAAACGTATTAAAGTAATTTAAAGTAATAAAGTTTCACCCTGTGTATACATACTGGTACACCACGACCCCTCCCTAGAGAAGACCCGTGCACAGCTGTGCTATAAATAGAGATGTATGGAGACGGATCGCCTCGTACTATGAAGCCATGGGAATGTTAATCCGGAAGCCATACAAGTAGACAAGACGTACTAACTGAAGGTAACGATTTTAAGTTAAAATTGGCTTTTGTGTTAACACGTCCTACACGCCTCATGCCACTCAGCAGTAATGTGGGCATTACTGCGTTGCGGTTCGGAAGGGCAAGGGAGCTGGTGAAATTACTGGTACATAGGACTTGTCAACTTATGTCTCAAGGTGACGGGCGCAGTGGCAGTGCCCCTAAGATATTTGCAATTTAAAGCTCTGGGTGTCACTGCAACTGTCATGAATAGGCGTGTCGTGTCCTGTCACTTGGTATCATAATAATATAATCTCAGTACGAGAGTACAAAAAAACCGACCTCAAAAGTACGTGAATTACATATAATTACCAAGTTTTTATGAAATCGGTTACCGGAAAGTGCGCAAACCCGAATTCATCTCCTAGATCGCTACTGTACGAGACTTGACACAGGAGATAATAAAAATCGGTTCTCACTACTCAAAGTAACGCCTTTGTTAGCTTATTAAATATAAGAATGTAATATTAAGACGTAATTAAGGAGAACGTGCAGCACCCGGACAAACCAATGTAGGTTTAAGGGTGTGATGTATATATATTTTTGTAATAATCTTAGTGTTTAAAATAAATAAATAAAAAAAAATAAAAAAAATTGGAGAATAGCAAAAACAACCATTAAAATAATTGCTCCTTAAGTAAAATGTAGGCGCTATTTATAAAAATTATTGTTCATGCGTGATCAGCCAACCTTAGAGGTGGATGATTTTCTTCGAAATTAAATCGGACCACTTTGGAGGCACAAATACTGGAGTTATCGCGTAACATACATACAAAAAAACATAGTCGAATTGAGAACCTCCTCCTTTTTTGAAGTCGGTTAAAAACTAAAACTACAACAACCTCTTGATTCATCGTTTGCGCGGCGACAATTAAACGACAATGATATACGCAATTTCATGTCGTTCTGTTGTTCTTCAAAATGTATAACAGTTAATTACCAAATAAACAAAAGAATGGATGATTCTAGTGTGGTATCTTACCGTATTCAGTATACGCAATAAAAAAATTAATAATGGCAACACAGCCTTTAACACCTAATATAAATGTGTCACGGTGAGGTTTATCACACTCAAACAGCCATGCTACGGCCACTGGTCTGTGTTTTGGGAAGTGCCCCAGAGTGAATTCCGTACAGGGGGCCTACCACAACCTCTTAAAACAAAATAACTTTAACCTTTCATTGACTTTTCGTACCAAGACGCGCTTAAAGTAAGCTTATTATAATGTTAAAACTATGATGTTTTATTGGCAGTTTTGTTGACCATGTACATGTATAGCAATAAATAAATATTCTTTCACTCAGTTCGTACCATGACGCGACTTTAACATTAAAGTAATATTGTTCTTATGTCAAATTTTGCAACCTTAAAATAGTTACTCGGACGCAGTGGAAACAATATTATTTTCGAATTTATAATCTAAGTATTGATTTGTAATGATTAAAACTTATCTTGAACTTATTTATTTATATAAATCTCTTCATTACTTCGTTTACTTTTTTATTACAATTATAACAGCGTCGTCTATATGCTCCTTGGCGACACTAACAGTTGACACTAGACTGTAATTCCGAATTCACAACGTAACTATCAAGACTCAGCTAAATTTTATTTATTTTTTGTCATGAAAATGCGGAAAAATAATTGAAAATAACGTAATTTTAATAGATTTTATTATTACATACTTTTCTTTTTTTAACAGTTAATATTCTCTGAATGTAAATAACATTAAGTACTTAAACATTAAACTACGATAAGACAATTCTGGAACAACAAAAAAGAAAGAGATGGCATTATATAGTTCAAACAGCGTAATTTCTTACCTATTTTTAGTAAGGAATAGACAATATTGGGAAATCATTCGTTCTTTCAATCACTTTAGCAATAATACATTACTTGGTTGACAGGTTTGTCATGGTACGAATAGGAGTAATATTATAATAAGCTTACTTTATGCTTACATTGAAATAAGATTGTTTTTAGAAAGGTTTTGGTAGGCCTCAGGTACTCATATTATAGAGAACACCCTAGTTAGAGGCCAGGTCTGGAACATTATTATTATTACTTTAAAGCTTTCTCTGATTGGCTTCATGCAATTTCGTGCCGATAAATGTGGCACCCTGACTCATTTTTCTTGGGGAAAAAGCATACAAATTAGATTGCTTACGTCCCTGACGCACGAAGGAAATATTGAGTAGGCATAAGACTATTTATGTTGTAATTGTATTACTTATTCGCTTTTACGTGTACCGAGAGTGAATACAACTTGCTCTTTGCTCCCTGTACCGGGAACCTTAGAATAATAACGCATAGAATGATAGTTTCATATCAAACGAACTGTCACAAGTGAGGCAAAAATCAAATTCATGTAGGCTAGTTTTAGTAGTAGGTTATTTTTCGGTTTTAGTGAATATTTATATAAAAATACAAGTTGAAACGCGTTACTTCCTTGTGGAATGTGATGTTAGTATGTATTTTATGTTTGTCTGATGTATTTTTACACTCATTTACCGCACATTTCGTCATTTTTAGCTAAAATTCTGGAGCTGTTCGCGGTGCAAGTTGACCTTGAGCACTAAAGGCCCGCCCGCTCGTGTAGGAACTTTGGGAGCGCTTCAATTTGCCTCACTTAGCGTGTGCGGGCTAGGTTTCCATGCGTTATTATTCTAAGCCGGGAACATTCTACATCCAGTCCCTAACCTACCTAAAGCGGTGGTAGTAAACGAAACATTTGTAACTTTTTTATAGACAAATAACCGTACTGGAAGGTACGTGGAATTACATCTGTTTGCCAAGTTGTATTAAAATCGGTCAATGGTGTGTGCACGAAACCGGTTTCATCCCCTAGTTTACCACCCTTAGAGGTGGTATATTTTCTTCAAATTTAAATGGTACCAATACTGGGGTATCCTCTTTCCAACAAAAAAAAAAATCATCGAAATCAGTTCACATCTCGCGTAATCGCGTAACAAAAAGAGCAATCGCGTAATACAATAAAAAAAAAATTTAGGAATTTAAGGACTTTTTAATGTGACCATTACTGCGTTCTGGTTTTAAAGGGTGCTGGTGAAATTTCAGGCAAAGGCAAATCTTTGTGATTTAAAGCCGTGAGTGGCAATGTAACTGTTATAGAGGGGCAGTGTAGCTTACCACCAAGCCCAGCGCTTGTTTGTCCTGTCACTTGGTATAATAAAAAAACACCATTTATCTCACACACATATCATAAACCCTTTATGTGTTCAAAAACCGCAAGTTACGACCAGCTTAAAGATAAACTGTTTTCTTAGAACAAATTTCTTATCTGTGAAAATGTTATTATTGCTTATCAAATTCGATTTTATTATTATATTCAAATTTCGAACATCTCTGAAAAACAAAACAATTTGATTGGACTTCAATTCTAATATCAGACGAGATGAAGTTTTATTCGAAATGAAATGTCAATAGCAAACAATTTTGACAATTTCACACGTTACTTTATATCGGACGATATGATAGTTGGGGCCGATTCTAGTTTGTCTATGAATTAAAAATAAAAATTACGGGTGAAATGTTTTTATTTGCCGCCATTTCGCCTGTCGTAATATGCGGTTCCTGAACACATCACAGAGAGTTTATAATATGTGTGTAGATAAAACAGTGTATGTAACTGTACTGCTTTTCAACTGCTTTTCATTATGTAATGTATACATATATGACTATAAGCTACTGCCGTTTCAAAAGTTATAGAGTAACCACATAATTCCAATAAATATCAAATCACGAGATATCTAAATACAGTAAGTAACCCAAACAGCCAAACATTTTAATGTGAGGCTATAACTCTACCAACACACGTTGTTAATGACGTAGCAGATGCGTAGACACGCTCGTAGGCCCTCTACGTCGTAGCGTACCTACGGCTACTACATCAGTATCTATCTTTTACATCCATTAATGTATTAACACAAGTACGCTCACATAACAGAATGCGTTTGTTATTCACCTACGAGTTTGAGGTGATTGAACACAAATTGAATGTAGTAAGGTAAGTTTAAAATGTACCGATAAATGATTTTAATACCGGTAAAAACATTTAAAAATATACCTTACTTGCATTTCATTTGTGTTCAATTCTCCTCGCTCTGAAATGCCTGTAACATTTACCCCATCCGATTCATAGTTTTACTACAGCGAATTTTGCTAGGTGGCATTTTTTTATGAAACATGGGATTTATTTATTTATTGTAAATATATTTACACGGTATTACAGTTAGAACGAATGCACCGTGAACACTAATAATAATAATAACGCGCACTCTCAATACAGCACCGCACTAGGAAAGCCCTGTGTTGAGGGTGTCATGGACACCCATAGACAGTCACAAATTACACCAAAACTCACGAGAGAAACAAATGTAGGCCATACAAATATTTCTCCCGCCCCGGGAATCGAACCTGGGACATCTGCGTAGCAGTCCGGCATGGTAACCGTTCGGCCATGATTCGGTCACGGAGTCAGTTAAATTATTAATACACTCGATTGCCTAGCATTCATCATTTCACAGTATTTCAAGCCTTTGTCAACTTATGGATCAGGGTGACGAGAGCAGTGGCAGTGCCCCTCAGACCTTTGCGATTTAAAGCTCTGAGTGGTGCCACTCAACTACTACTACAACTTCCACACAAGTACAACTGTTATGAATAGGGGTCACAGCAGACCATGGTAACCGTTCGGCCACGGAGGCAGTTGGTAAAAGAAATTACAATTGTTTTACGAAAAAAATTGACCTCCAAAGTTTGTGAAATTAAATCTATTTGTCAAGTTTCTTGAAATCGGTTAATGGAAAGCGGAAAAATTCATCCCCTAATTTTACCACCGTTAGAGATAGAATGAAAATATTTCTTAAATGGTGAAATTTGAATGGTACCCCCTTTCCAAACAAAAAATAAGCATGGAAATCGGTTCACAAATGTCCAAGTTATCGCGTAACATACAAGAAAAACCATCGAATAGAAAACTTTTTCGAAGTTGGTTTTCAATGGCAGCTTTATTCAACTAAAACTATTTCACCCATTCGCCAAAACGGATGTCCGTGACATACAGACGTAATGCAATGAATTCATCATCACGTCATGGCCAGCCCGTGACGTCACACACGACTGATGGGGTAATTACGCAGCGCACGACTACGACGCGAGATTAGTGACGCGCAACAATGATGAATTATTATTTAAATGATTCAAAGAAAGAATGTACAAGATCTGAATAAGAGTCTGTACAACCTCAAATGGCTATGATTGATTCCGCGCATAACAGTGAAAATGTTGAATCAATCACTTGGGAAATAATACAAAGTAAAATTGATGATATATACTGATTACTACACGGTGTGAAAACAGAAACTTACCTGGAAATTTTACAAGAAAACCGATATAAAAATTAAGTTGATATAAAAAGTAAGTACCTATTGAATACAGATTCAATAGGAACTAAATAGAACAAGTTTAGTATACGATAAATCAAATAGCTTTAAATTCGTTTGTAAAAAAAAATATTCTGAAATAAAGCCAGTGACCCCGCCGCTAGACCCAAGCAAAACGAACCGTATTAGTATGGGAAAAAAATTAACTGAGATCGGCTGCGATGGACTTAAATTATCTAGTGAGTGATAATGGTAACGCCACAAGTAATCAAGACAAGTGTGGTCGTCGACAGCGAAAGAGGGTAGACAGATATGTCTGTTTTTAAAGCTGTCATCTGCCGCTAGCCAGTCCACCCGTGACCATGGAGCGCGTACACAGAACTATAATGAGTTTCAAAAAAAGAACGTCGTATTTTTGCTGATTAAAAGGCCAATTAGGACGCTACTCAAACGCTGGGCAGCCTCCTGATTGGTTAAATTGGTCTAAAAGTTTTGCAACCGGGCGATAAATCTATATAAAAAAAATGATTGGTTCAAATACATGCGGTATTCTATCTCTATGGTTTTTTGTTTTGTAATGTTTATGTGGATGTCGTCTAACGCGACGTATGAAGAGGCTGTATGGTGGAGCCTTTGCCTGCGCTAATAAACGGATTAAAATGTATTTCAAAAAAATGGCGTTTGTTGTCATGGATTGTTAACAAAATATACATTAAATATGTACTCGTTCTGTTTCCTTATTTTATTTACTAGTAGAAAAAGTATTGTATGCAATCATTACATAATTAGGTCCTAAAATCTCGTACCTATTACTTAGGCCATTCAGCAAAGCCTCGTGGCCTAAACACGGTACTCGACGTTAAGAAACCTTATTGGTTGGTATATACACCGAAGGATTTTGTTGATCAATTTTGTAATTTGAATTTGAGAATGAAATTGATCTGAATGAAGGGTCGACACACAAAACTGCGATGCCACGTCGCATCGCATCTACGAGCTCGCACGACGTACCGCAAGAATTTGTGAATTGCTCCGCATCACGAATTCCTGCGATGTTAATCTTCTTTGTATTTTTTTCTTTTATGATCCCTGTCGCTACCTAGTTTAAAAAATACGTCCAGTACGGTTGACGATCGTCAAAAGAATAACTACCCGAATCGTGGCAGTCAGATGTCTTGCCGCACGAAATTGCATCGCAGCATTTCGCGACGTATTTTTCGAGTTCGCAGTTTTCTGTTTCGACACCAAATGAATCTGATTTTCAGTAATTAGCAAAAACGTGCGCGATCCCTAGACACTTTTGATATGTGTATATGCCTGAGATCTTGATGTACAAGAATAGAATGGAATAGAAAATCATTTTGTTCCTTGCAAAATCCCAGCGTTAGTATACACACATTATTTGATGGCCTCTGTGGTCGACTGGCTTGCACACCGGTTTCATGTTGTCGCCATCTCCGGAAGTCCCGGGCTCGATCCCCAATGTAGAAAATCGAATTTTTCTATATATAATAATAGGTACGACATTTGAACACCCAATTATGTACCGACTGCATACAATATCTTTTTTACGAGTAAATTAAAACAATGAAACACAAGCAATATTTAAACATTATTTTTAAACAATCCACGACAACAAACTCAAACGAAAACCAAACAAATGCTACAAATATGAAAACCAAAGAGATGAAATAGAAGTATGTCCGAGATTGGCCAAGGTACAGGGCCAAGAGAACGCCAAGTCTGACACTTAAGACTTAAATCCAACTCTATGCTGCTTACGATAAGAACGGTCCAGAGTTCAAAGTGTCAAATTTGATGTGCTCTTGACTGTACCTACTGCTTATATTTCAACCAATATGGAGGCAGTAGATCGTTTGAGTAGTGTCGAGTTCGATATTTTGTATTGTTAACCGACTTCAAAAAAGGAGGAGGTTCTCAATTCGACTGTATGGTTTTTTTTTGTATATATGTTACGCGATAACTCCGGTATTTGTGAACCGATTTTCATGATTCTTTTTTTGTTGGAAAGGGGGTACTTCCATAGTGGTCCCATTTCATTTTGGAGAAAATCATCCATCTCTAAGAGTGGCTGTTCACGCATGATTATTTATAAATAGCGCCTAAATTTTACTTAAGGAGCAATTATTTTAATGGTTGATTTTGCTATTTCTCCAATTCAAGGCGTTTTTCTCTCAATATACTTTGAGTAGTGAGAACCGATTTTTATTATCTCCAGTGTCAAGTCCTGTATAGTGACGAACTATGGGATATTTCAATAAAACTTAGCAAATAGACGTAATTTCACGTACTTTTGATGTCAATTTTTTTAGTACTCTGTACTGAGATTATTTAAGTTGTAGTGGTTTGCTTTTTTGGCAAATAGTTACACTTTTATACCTGTTATGTAATATTTTGAGATATTATCTAAAAAAAATAATATGAATTTTAATAACTTCACAAATGAAGTGACGATATTCTGTTCAAGAAAACATAACGCGAAAGGTGACTCTTTTAATTAGCAAAAATACGATGTTCTTTCTTCGAAACTCACCATAATTCTGTGTCCATTCATTATGTACTCGACATTCTGTGTACAGTACCATAATTTAATTTTTCAGTTCAGAAGCAAATATCATAGACAACAGAATTTTGGTTTGGGACAGACAGAAGAACTAGCCACTTTGTGATATGGTTTACAAAATTATAATTGACAGATTAAAGTACAAACAATTTAACCAAACCAGAGACGACCAAAACTTAACAGCTACACCAACAAGGTCGTTAAATCCATAGTAAGTTAACAATGCGTTGTTACTTAGCAACCAAGTAACTCATCATACAGCGTCATGTACCTAGTGCATCGTATATCGTGTATCTGAGGACAATGGAGTAACCGAACGCGTGTCGCAAGGTCTGTCGCCGCGCTTGTTTTATGTAATTTAAACCGCGTTGTTAACTCCACAGTGCTACCATACATAAATGTACTAATTCATAAGACAGCCAAACCCAAATTCAAAGCAATGTATCGGCAACACCTACTCTTATTTCAAAAATCTGTGTAGTGTGTTTTTGTTCTTTTGCGTAGTCTGTCTAGAATAGAATATTGTTGTTGGTTTGATCTATTCACATTATGTGTATAATTATATTATATACTAAATACTTTAACACAACATTAAAACCTCTTTACTATCACAATTTACTCCTACAGCTGTAATTATATTCTCATTCGCTCATGCACTTACATGACAAACAGGTTATTTAGATGAGCTATTTACACTTTACTATGTTATGTTATTATATATATATATATATATATATATATATATATGATGTAGATATAGGAAGATGGTTTCTCCGTACAACCAGTTTGGGATCCAGCATTTCCTCTAATGAAAAAACCCAAACAGGCATAAGACTGCAGTCAAATTAAGAAAACTAAGACTAATTAATATGTTTTAGTTTATTCTAATTTCTATTATTAATTAATAATAAATTGAACTTAATAAAAATTCATTCAATAAAATAATTTGTAAAACTGAATGTAGCGTAAATTGGAATATTTCTTCGTAAAATTAAAAATAAAGTATTTAAATAACAACTATTGTAACTGTAGTGAAAAAATAGGGTGGTTTGCATTAATATTAGACATAACTGGTTGAAGACTGTACCACCTCAGTCAACCGTGTCCATGGGACCTGTAAAGGGCCCGAAACGTCGGTTTGTTTGAAAAAACAAATATACGCGATTTAAATCCGGAAAAATAGTTTTATTTCCTATGTGTAACAATCGCGAAAACTTAGAACTCGATATGTTATTATTGTCAATGTATCTTTACGCATAGTCGTTATATTTTTGCTTTCAAATAAAGTTATCCCTCTCGTTGGTCCTGCCTGAAAACCAGCGTCTGAGCAGTGCTCAACCAGCGCCGTTTCACTGCTATGACAATCATGTTATATTTTTTTCTTTTATGCTTAATCTGTATTTGTGTTATATACGTGAATAAAAGGTTTATCTATCTAATTCACCATTTCGCATTTTTGGTGTAATGAAGCCACAATCTTTTTAATGACAAGTGACGGGATGAACAAGTCGTGCGCCTGGTGGTAAGCGACACGCCTGTCCATAACAGTTTAAAAGTTGTCCAAAACCCAGTATCGCGCGTGGCATGGACACACATAGACAACCATAAATTACACCTAAACTCACAAGAGAAATAAATGTAGGCCATACAAATATTGCTTCCGACCCGGGTATCGAACCCGGGATCTCTGCGTAGCAGTCCAGCATAGTAACTATTCGGCCACGGAGGCAGTTAAGTTGCAGTGTTCCACCGATCTCAAAAGCTCGTGGAATTCCATCTATTTGCCAAGTCGTACTGAAATCGGTTACCGGAGTGTCCGCGAAAAAAGGTGAAAAAAGGTGAAGGTGAAGGAATTTTTTCTTTAAATTTAGTAAAAGTAGAGCTCCTTGTGGAAGAGTTCGTCCAGGGCAGTACTGCCACCGTTCCTATTTCTGCCGCCAAGCAGTAATGTCAGCATTACAGTGTTCCGGTTTTGAAGGGCAAGGGTGCTGGTGAAATTACAGGCACATGGGACTTGTCAACTTATGTCTCAGGATGACCGGCGCAGTGGTAGTGCCCCTCATCTTTGCAATTTAATGCTCTGTGTGGCACTGTAACTGTTACGGACAGGCGTGTAGCTTACCAATACTAAGGCACTCTCTTTCCAATAAAAAAGAATCATCAAAATCGGTTCACAAATGGAATAATGGGGTAAAGTACACACACAAAAGAAAATTACAGTCGAACGGAAAACCTTATCCTTTTTTGAAGTTGGTTAAAATTTGGCGTTTTCAAGAGTAAAATTATATTTGGCTTGGACAATTCACAAAAGGTATGTCCAGCTTTCAATTCAGCAGTGGAAAATATTATTATCCAAGCTCGAGTCGTGTAATTGCGTGTTGAAGTTCAAACTCACGCGTTGCTGGGCAACGATCGTGTTTTGTCAATACCAAACGTCCCACTTTGCGGATATCTCTTGTAACATAACATTAACATCGGATCAAAGCATTTACGTGATTTGAGATTTTGATTAAATCAAAACATTAACAGATAAAATTCTTAGGTGAGTTATCCGATAAAGAACCAAGATTGCAAAATAACTCGTAGAACGCGCAAGCTGAAGTGGCCGCAGACATTATTAATTAAGAAGTAGGGAATCAATTTTATTTAACAAAAAATTGTATTCTTAAACATTATAAAATAATTTGTAAAACATGTGTAGCGTAAATGGAAATATTTGAAAATTTTAAGAAATTAAGGTGGATTTTTTTGTTAACATTGCTGTTATAAGAAAAAATTTGGAGACATTCTTGACAGAGGATCCCCTTAATAAACTAAAATCTCTGTGACAGTCTGCATTAATTACTGTTTTCAATATATTATTGTTCATTTATTTTCTGTTGTGTCACCAAATAGGTAGAAATAGGTAAGGTAAGAAGCTCTACAACTACTGGCTCTTAATTCGGCTGCATTTTTGTGTGTGTTACGCAATTTTACTGTTATGGACAGGCGTGTACCACGACTTGTTTGTCCCGTCACTTGATATTATAAAACAAAACTATGTATCGTTTGTAAATTCTTTTAGCGGTTGTCTTGTGTTGGATACAAGCAACTGGCAAGTCGAAGAGAAGATTCTATTTTCATACAATCGATATTTGACGACCTCCGTGATCCAGTGGCTTGTATACTGTATATATTTTCACGGTATCGCTATCTCTGTGAGTCAGTGTAGAAAAAAACTAACTTTTGTATTTTAAATGTTTATTGAATTGATATTCAATACACATAGAAGAATTCGTGAGGTCCGTTGGTTCGTTCCGTGGCTTAGTTGGTATAGCGTCTGGCACGGTATGCAAAAAGACGTCGGTTCGAATCCGACCGGATCGAAGGAATTTTTTCTTAGTGTTTTTTCTGAGTGTTCGATCTTTGTATTAATAATGATATTCAATTATTTTTTATGTGAAATTACTCTACTAGTTTGTTACAATTATTAATACAAAGATCGAACACTTAGAAAAAAATCTTCGATCCGGCCGGATTCGAATCCACGTCTTCTAGCATAACGTGGCAGACGCTATGCCAACTAAGCTACGAACGAACCAGCGGACCTCACGAATTTTTCTATATTCTTTTTGTCTTGTTTTTGGTTTTTCAACGACTTTTTAGTCGTAGCGCCATCTATGAGAAATCTAATAGCTTTTGTATTGTCATGACCCTCTTTGACGCCGCCTGTTTGGTATAGCTAGCCAGCAGGCGGCGGACTGACAGCATATCTATTTTGGTTTGTCTTTTGTCTTTTGTGTTTGATTTAGTTGAGAAGAAATAAAGAGCGGTTCTCATTCTGGTTTTTCCTTCGTTTTCACGTATATTGTCTCGGATGTGGGTGTTTGTGGTGCCGTCGTAGTGCCCGACTTTCATAACACAAGCGCTTTAGCTATTAACTTTGTGATCAGAGCAACGTATGCGATATTATCTAAAAAAAAATACAATTGATATGAAGTGGCGTCCAGTCGCCGATTGCCGCAACAACAATTACTCGTAGTATGACAATAGAATATTCGCTTGTAGTTGCCGATTGCTTGTATCCAATAACACACACGTTTGACCGGCGTCTAAATCTCACGGCTAACTGAGGTTGTAAAGTCAACAACCAGTTATGTTTAATATTAATGTAAACCTTATTTTTCATTATAGGTTCAAAAGTTATTAACAATTATAACTTTTTTTATGTTAAAAAACCGACATAAAAAGTTCGTGGAAGGTTTATTGTAATCAGTTGACTTAGAATTGTTTGTCATTTTTAAGTCGGTTATAAACCGCTTTAAGATCAGTCCAGCTGCTTGAGAGCTACGGTACAGACAGACATACAGACAAAGGTTTCAAACTTATAACTCCTGTTTTTGTGTCAAAAGTTAAAAATAAATATACACCATTTTCGATACGTAAAAATAAGGACTTAGCTATGATTCATAAATAGCGTGAAAAGCTTATTCTTAAAAGCCAGAATGTCTTTCATGTTCTCTCTCTTTTCATGTGAGAGGTTTTATCTCGATAGTCCACGGGCAAAAATTCTTTACAAATTATTGAAATTTCGAAATATTTCCACCTCAGCGATTTGTAAGCCCGCTCGACTTGAAGGGTTCCGCACATAAGTGTCAGATCATTGAGATAGGAAGCGTTTGCGAGGCTTTTGAGGAATCCTACAATGTCTGTCTGTATTTTAAAATTGGATCGATAAGAACAGTAAAGGCTAGTTCCCACCGGACCGGCGAATTTGCCCGGCAAGAATGCCAAGCTCGGCATTGTTCCCCGAGCGTTTGTCACTGCGGACCGCCCGGCAGAACGCCCGGACCGGAGTAATGTACCCATTAAATCATCAAAAGAGGATGCTGTCATTCGAAAATAATTGAAGAACTTTGACTCATCACTTCTCAGTTGGCCCATTAAAAATCTTTCCCGTAAACTAGGATGTACCCAATGTTATCTTTTTACTCTATGAAGCCTTCTAAGATACCACCACAACACCACAATTTCGTCATCCATCGTGCGCAGTCTCCGGTTTTCTTGCGAGATCCGGCTTAATGTGAACACGTAGTCCGAGTTCCGGTTTAGTGGTCCCATTTAAATTTGAAAAAATATTCCACTTCTAAGGGTGGCAAACTAGGGGATGAATGAGGTAGGTTTTTTAGTACTCTGTATTGATTTAAGACTGAGTTTGTTAATTTAGTTAAATAATTGATCGTTCAAGTTTAGGTGTCCATGATTGGAAAGCTGTCCATATAAGGACACTCAAACAGTCTCGAATAACAATATTTTCTTTATGAATTGATCTGATTAAAGCAGTTTCAACTATTAGTTGAAGACTTTTTAATCAACAAACAATCCCTAAATCGTCCATGATTGGTTCCACTACCTTACAAGTGAAGTACCCCTTTCCAACAAAAAAACAGAATCTTCAACCTCATTGTGAAATAGTTTGTCCACGGAAATACTGCCACCTTAGCAGTTATAAGACCATTTATGCGTTCCGGTTTTCAAGGGAGGTTCTGGTGAAATTACAGCGAGGCCTCAGGGTGACCGGTGCAGTGGAAGCTCCCCTCAGATCTTTGCGATTTAAAGTGTACTTGACACACTGGCAGCTGCTACAAAAACTTTATATAAAATCCATCTTTTGTCTTCTCAAGCCTCTTAGATGCCGAAGTCGTGTTCAAATCTGCGATTTAAACACTGAAGAGACAATATCGAAGGCATTGTCAGCTTCTGTTCAAGGGCCATTGAATGACAATGTGACGTAGCTTCTTCAGGGTGCGTCGATTTTCTTATGACGTTCTATTTTAACTTTATAGGCAATCAGACATTACCTGAGGCTATTAAATTCTAATTCATTTGTTTAAATACCAATTATTCCATATTTGTTAGTAACTAATCTAAGTCGTGCGCCTGATGGTAAGCTACACGCCTGTCGACAACAGTTGCAGTGTCATTCAGAGCTTTAAATAGCAAAGATCTGAGGGCACTGCCGCTGCGCCCGTCACCCTGAGACATAAGTTGACAAGTCCCATGTGCTTGTAATTTCATCAGCACCCTTACTAACCCTTCAAAACCGGAAGTTATACCGGCATTGCTGTTTGGCGGCAGAAATAGGTAAGGTGGCAGTACTTCCCTGGACGAACTCTTCAAGGTGCTCTACTGCTACGAAACTTATATGATTTTTTGAATGTATAATTTAAGTAATTGCGCCTAACTGTTTTGGGGTAAGTCATGCAAGACAAGCATTATTCTTGTTAGACAGATTTAAGTTAGCTGTTCCTATTCGTTAATAATAATAATAAAAGTTACACGAACAACCTTAGGTATTTGTACTAAATGAAAATCTTTTCATTAGAACGGGTCTGTTCTAATCAACCCCTGCCTTGTAAGGGGTGGTAAAAATATATTGCATAGGGGTGAAAGTCTTGTAGATTCGAATGGGGTATGTGACTGTGCACTTTCTGGTTTGATTACTTGCAAAGGGAGGATTCTTTATTAGTAAATTCAAGTAGTTACGCCTGACTTTCACCGGCTATTTTTTTTCATTGGGCAATACCCTTACATATACTAACTATTAATAATCTGTCATATTGTACCTTAAAGTCATAGTCAAACAATCTTTATTTTATAGGTAAGCATTATTACACTTGAAATCGTCACATTGGTTAAACTCTACCGCTCCTTCGTAAGGCAGATTCCCCTGAGAAGAATGAGCAAGAAACTCTAGGGTTTGGTCTTTGTAAATATACATTTGAATACATTTATTGTTACAACATTTAATTTAAACATCTTAGATCGAGACTACCTGCAAGAGTCAAAGGGGTCATTGCCACGAATTTTTGTTATCCAAATACGTAGAAGTTGTATATTAGACAACATCCAATACGTCGTTCTGATCCCAAAGTAGCTAAAGCACTTGTGATGGAAGTCGGAAACTACGAAGGTACCATAGACACCCAGACCCAAGACGATATAGAAAAGTTAGTTTTCTACACTGATCCGGCCGGGGATGAACGCAGGACCTCAGAGATGGTGACGCCATGAAAACGGCTGTGCAAGCCACTCGACCACGAAGGCCGTCAACTGTACAATAACCATTGAAACAAGGTTTTTGTTTCGCTATAATTGTAAACCACGTAAATTGCAAATTTTGAATACCAACACTCCTGTCCATGACAGTTGCAGTGCAACTCAGAGCTTTAAATCGCAACGATCTAAGAGGCAGTCCCACTACGCCCGTCACCCTGAGACATACGTTGACAAGTCTCTTGAGCCTGTAATTTCACCAGCACGCTTACCCTTCAAACCGGAACACAGTAATGCTGACATTACTGCTTGGCGGCACAGGAAAAGGTAAGGCAGTACTTTCCTAGACGAACTCAAGGAGCCCTACAGCTACTATACATTGCCCTTTAAATGAATTTGGGTGATAAATAAATTCTGTTTGGATTTTTTATTCAATAATATGGGATAGTTTTAAGTTGGGCAAGGTATGGTAGAAAAAACGAATCCTTTGTCGTTCTAATTTCACGCTGTGTTAACTTCGACAGTTTAATGAAAAAGTACAAACATCTTCGTAAATTTTACACGTAATAAGAGACGTTTTCTCCGCTCCGTAATCAACTCGTTAAATTAACTCGACAGTTATTTACGAGTTACTTGCTTACAGGAGTGACGGTTACCTGCGATCCGTAAGTAACGAGCTACGAGTTAACTGCGACTTACGAGGTCTGCAATTCGATTCCGTTTATATAACATTAATTCGAGGATTAATTCATTGTAACTTAGGAAACGAAACTATGTTTCCGGATTTAAATCGCGTTTATTTGTTTTTTCAAACAAATCAACGTTCAACGATCAATCAAATGTACGCGATTTAAATCCGGAACAATAGTTTCATTTCCTATGTGGAACAATCGCGAAAACCTAAGAACTCGATAATTATTACTTTTTTATTATAAAAAAGCAGAACTCAAAAGTTCGCTTATTGGCTTTTTGTTGGAATTACTTTTATTTACCAAATTTTATTGAAGTTGGTTAACAGAAAATGCGCGAAACTAGATTTATCAACTAGTTTGCCACCCTTAGAGGTGGAATATTTTCTTCAAATTTAAATGAGACCAATACTGAGTCACACTCTTTCCAACGAAAAAAAAACATTAAAATCGGTTTACAATGCCGCCGGAGTTATCGCGTAGTATACGCAAAAAAGTACACTACAACAAAAAAGTTAGCAGGCTGTTCTTGACAGATTGTAGTTATCTATTTCTACTACATTTTATTTTTCACCGACTCAAAAAGAAAGGGGTTCTGAATTCGACGGTTTTTTTGTATGTATGTTACGCGATAACTCCGGCGGCATTTTTGAACCGATTTTGATGATACTTTTTTTGTAGTAAAGACGGTGCTTCGGTAGTGGTCGCATTTAAATTTGAAAAAAATATTCCACCTCTAAGGATGGCAAACTAGGGGATAAATCTGGTTTCGTGCACTTTCCAGTAACCGATTGTCAACTTTTTACTTTGAATAAAAATTATTCTATATTGTTCTCTGTTTCATATTAATTACAAATTAAATATATTTTTAAGCGACTTCAAAAAAAGGAGGAGGTTCTCAATTCGACTGTTTTTTTTTTATTTATTTTTTTTATTTTTTTATTTTTTAACCGAAAGAGGGTACCTCCATATTTAATTTTGAAGAAAATCATCCACCTCTAAGGGTGGCTGTTCACGCACGAAGATTCATTTTTAAAAATAACGCCTAAATTTTATTATAAGCAGCAATTATTTTAATGGTCGATTTTGCTATTCGCCAATTCAAGGCGATTTTCTCTCTCAATATACCTTAAGTAGTAAGCACTGATTTTTATTATCTCCTGTGTCAGGTCCTGTATAGGGTCGAACTAGGGGATATTTCAATAAAACTTAGCAAATAGACGCAATTCCACGTACTTATGAGGTCGGTTTTTTAGTCCTCTGTACCGAGATTATCAGCTTTCAAATTGAGTATTTAATACACACCAGTCACAACACGACATACCATAACCGCCACTACGTGATCCGAACTACATGCACAGTAGTGGACTGTTTACGGTTCAAAGTTAACGACGATTTACATACCTGTAACAAAAACATGACGAAATTAATTTTTTTCAATCTTAATTTCAAAAACTATATTTCAAAAATTTTGCACATATTTTAAACAATAAAATTCTTTGCGATAAAATATCTGTACAATGAGACTATTTTTTTCGGATCTAAAACGCGTGTTTTTTTTTTTACAAACCAACGTCAACACTGACCATGGAACCTACATGAAATATGTTTTGTTATAGTCATTGTTTTGTGTACTGAAGAAAGTGGTTTGTGAAATTATACTATATTTGTGAAAATAAGAGTCTCTCTCTGCCACTGCATATTCCCTACTCTTCAAGCTGTCTTTTTAATCATGGCTTGACTGCCTTAATGCCTATGGAAACCTACTTTTTTTTAATATATCAAATTTTTTAACCGACTTCAAAAAAGGAGGAGGTTCTCAATTCCACTGTATGTTCTTTTTTTTCTTTTTTTTTTGTATGTATGTTACGCGATAACTCCGGTATTTGTGAACCGATTTTCATGATTCTTTTTTTGTTGGAAAGGGGGTATTTCCATAGTGGTCCCATTTCATTTTGAAGAAAATCATCCACCTCAAAGGGTGGCTGTTCACGCATGAAGATTCATTTTTATAAATAGCGCCTAACTTTAATTTAGGAGCAATTACTTTTAGCAATTATTTAGTTGATTTTGCTATTTCCCCAACTCAAGGCGTTTTTCTCTCGTTATACTTTGAGTAGTGTCGTAGTGAGAACCTATTTTTATTATCTCCAGTATAAAGTCCTGTATAGTGGCGAACTAGGGGATATTTCAATGAAACTTAGCAAATAGACGTAATTCCACGTACTTTTGAGGTCGGTTTTTTTAGTACTCTGTACTGAGATTATTATTTGAATTTTTGTTTATATATCTAAGTGACGGGACGAGCAAGTCATGCGCCTGGTCGTAAGCGACACATAGTTACAATGCCACTCAGAACTTTAAATCACAAAGATCTGGAGGGAACCGCCACTGCGCTCGTCACCCTGAGACATAAGTTGACAAGTCCCATGTGCCTGTAATTTCACCAGCACCCTTACCCTTCAAAACCGGAACACAGTAATGCTGACATTACTGCTTGGCGGCAGAAATAGGTAGGTGGCAGTACTATCCTGGACGAACTCTTTAACAAGGAGCTCTATATGCGCGGATATGCAACGAGATTGAAAGCCCTAATGTAACCAACCAGTAGTAGTGGGACGAAAACGGGTTGATACACAATATTAAAAATAACACCACCGGTAATTAGCAACCATTAACCATAATGATAGATGATATCGAAGCCGTTGCTGATGCCAAGACGTCGCTCGGGATGCGAACCCGTGACGATCGGCCGACTGCCCGTCGAAATGAGCTCATGACGTACGTGTGTATACAGGGTTCCCCGCGAGTAAATACAGCTACGCTGGTTTATTTAACTACCCCGGCGATAATTAGAACTTCGAGAAATTAACTGTTAGGTCAGAGTTTCTCAAACTTTTTTTGTTTTGCCTGAATTGCGAATATTGTTTTTGTTTTTATAAATTCATCAACTTCAAATGCGTCTACAACACGCTAATACAGTGCAAGTGAAAAACTTTACAAAAAATAATGTTATATTTTAAATTTGTATTGAATTGATATTCAATTATTTTTTGTGAAATTACTCCACTAGTTTGTTATAATTATTAATACAAAGATCGAACACTCGGAAAAAATTCCTTCGATCCAGCCGGATTCGAACCAACGTCTTCTAGCTTACCGTGCCAGACGCTACACCAACTAAGCCACGATCCGAACCAGCGGACCTCACGAATTTTTCTATGTGCTTGCGTCGCGTCTTTGTATTTGGTTTTTCAACGACTTTTTAGTCGTAGCGCCATCTATGAGAAATCTATCCACAAAAAATAATTGAATATCAATTCAATAAAAATTTAAAATATAGTGAAAAGCGACATCTCTCGCCAGGACTGGTAGATGTAAAGGTACTAACTGTATGATAAATCTTTCATAGATTTCTGCGCTTCTAAAATTGTAATTATAAGCCGTCATTTCTCATTCCCATTACGATGCACGGTATCTCAGTATTCAAAAACGGAATTGTGTACATGTTCACAGAGAATACGGTTATGTATTTACTTTATGTATTTACGTACTAATTTGTGACGTGAATTATTCCATGTATGGAAAATGGAAACTCGGGAACACTCGTTAACGTTTAATGCACTCCTTTTTTTTCGCTGGAACGGATTAGATTGGAGCGGACCCCAAGGGGTCGACATAGACCACTTTGGGATTCAGTATCTTCGTTACTTTGGCCGTAGTTCAGGAAATTGCCTAATGTCAGAACAGGTATTTGGTGTGGTTATTTAGCACATAATTTTTTATCTATAATTAACTTACCAACTCATCCATGAAACAAATACTTATGTGCAAGACTACTTGTTCTCAGGACATAGTACATTTCGTTCGATCTTTTTCGTTGTGAATGTCAGATCGACCGTTGTTCGATTTTAAACGACGAATTAAGATATAGAAATTGTCAAACACCTTTACATAGACGTTAGCTTAAATAACGAAATTATTCTCGTAACGTACTTATTCTCTTTTCGCTATATAATCACATCGGACTGTGTTCTTCGGATGAGTCGTTATTTCGATTACCATAACCTGTTATTCTGTTCGTGATCAGGATACAAAAAGCACTCATCAACAAATTGCCCACGATCTTTTAAAAACGTGCGCAAAAGTAAAAGTAAAGGATTTCCTAGTTTGAGTCCAGGTAATTATTGCGGTTGTCTTTTTTTATGAAATCAAGTGACGGGACGATAAGCCTGATGATAAGCGACACGCCTGTCCGTAACACCAATTCCAATAAATATGGTTGTGAAAATGAAGTTAATGGGCAACCTATTAGAAAATGTCCAGGCGTCAAAACACTGAAAGCTGATGGATCATTGGTCAACGGATAAATAGGGGGAGGCCTATGTTCAGCAGTGGACGTCTTCCGGCTGATTTAAAATCTAAAATTCAATTTCAATAGTCAATGTAATTAATTGTTCGAATGTAAACAATTTAGCACGTAAGACTCTTTTAAAGTGAAATTGGAATGATTTTACTGCACCCTCTGACTTGCTTGCTGCACCCACCACCTAGAGACATAAGTTGACAAATCCTATGTGACTGTAATTTCACAGGCCCCCTTAACCCTTCAAAACCGGAACACAGTAGTGCGTACGTTACTGCTTGGCTGCAGAAATAGGTAAGGTGACAGTAATTCCCTGGACGAACTCTTTCACAAGGACCTCCACTAATTGGTACCTAGCTGGCAGCACTGTAATATTCAAGATATCTAATTTCCAGGAGCAAGTTTTCTCAATCATATCCTTCTGGGAAATCATACGAAAAGCTGTTGGAGTTTGTAAAAACCACGCTTGGGAAGTATGATAACTTATTTTATGTGAAGTACCATTTGCCAAACCAGAGAAACTTCCTGTGTGTTGCCGGCTTTTGAGAGCCCTCTTTACAAGTGATGGGACAAACCAGTCGTGCGCCTGGTGGTAAGCGACACGCCTGTCCATGACAGCTGGTGAAATTACAGGCACATGGGACTTTTCAAGGGTAGCAATGGCGGTGGGTAACCGATGGGTGCAAATCTTTGGGGGAGGCCTATGTTCAGCAGTGGACGCCTTTCGGCTGATATGATGAAGAAGCCGTTGTTTGCGTTTCGCTTCAGCGGTCCTCAAACATATTCTGCGTCGATAACTAAGGCAACCGCTTCAGTTAGTCGATATGTACGTGCTATTTAGAGAGCAACCTGTATTACGTTCGTAATTATAACAGATGATGGACTAGTTGATAAAATATTTTGGTTACGTTTGAAAAGATCAGCGTTCGAATATGTTGATTTTGTGAAACCTGGAATTCAAGCATTCTGCCAACTAGGTCATTAGTTGGCGGAATATTTGCGTTATATGACGGAGGGAGTGATATTGAGTCCAGGTTACAGAATGTTTCAATTTCATGTAATATTTGTTTATATTGAAATTTCTTTTTTATTAAGGCGTCACCCTGGCTTCTTTAAGATTATTCAGTGACGTGAAGAACAAGTTGTGCGCCTGGTGGTGAATAACACGCTTGTCCATAACATTGTTCAGTTGACTATCATAAATGAACATATATCAAAATTCCAGTAGCAGTATTCCAATGGCACCTTATCTATTTCTGCCGCCTGTAAGGGTGCAGGTGAAATTACAGGCATATGGGACTTGTCAACTTATGACTCAGGGTGACGGGCGCAGTGGCAACGCCAATCAGATCTTTGTGATATATAGCTTTGCGCGGCATTGCGACTATTGCGGACAGACGTGTCACTTACGTCCGTGACTGTGACAGTTGTAGTGCCATCCAGACCCTGAGATATAAGTAGACAAGTCCCATTTGTCTGTAATTTCACCAGCAGCCTTCTACCCTTTCAAAGATACATGAAAACATCAAAGGACTGATCAAAAACTGTCAGTTGTAAAAAATATATCATTGTATAAGTTATGTAGAAGAACAGAATCCTAAAAAACCGACCTCAAAAGTCAATCATCCCCTAGTTTGCCACCTTTAGAGGTGGAATATTTTCTACAAATTTAGATGGGACCACTTCTGAGGTACCCTCTTTCGAACAAAAAAAGAATCATGAAAATCGGTTCACAAATACTGGAGTTATCGCGTAACATACATACAAAAAAAACATACAGTCGAATTGAGAACCTCCTCCTTTTTGAAGTCGGTTAAAAAGGATTAGAAACGGCATTTTGTTGATAGGTTTAAAGTTACAATATAAACTGTTGGACCGATAGAGAATACAATAAATCAGTTTTATTAATATGGCGTTATATTGAAGAGTTTGGAGAAGTACTAGTAGTAGGAACCCGTGCCCAGTAATGGGACTTGTTATATAATCACCTCACATGATATTAATACACAGAGTCAGTTCGATACCCATTTGTCGCCATTTGGCATTCACCACCGAGCCATCTGCACTAATTTGTACCTGTCCTTAGATCTTGATGGAATTAATATGAATGCCAAGCCATCTACCTAGATTATTTATGAGCTAGAACGTTTTGTTTAGGTCTGCTCGATTTAATGTTTAATTAAGAGTCTATACTACCTCATCTCGAATTTAAATATTTCCCGTACTAATGCGGTACATTCTGCTTGGGTCGAGCGACAGGGACACTGGCTTTATTTCACAATATTTTTTTAAAAACGACATTAAAACCGTTTGAAAAATGTATATCGTATACTATAAGTATATGCAGTGAGGATTCCATCGCTGCACTAGGTTCCTTCGCGTTTGGATACCACTTTCCACTTAACATCAGGTGGAGTGGAGTCATTTGCCTGTCAGGTATAAAAAAAAAAAAAAAAAAAAAAAATACGATAGTGGAAGTATCCATTGAATACAGGAATTTTCTTGTAAAATTTTTTCACCTCACTAGCTCGGAAAGGCTTTCTTTCTCATTAGAAATCTGCGCGCAAAAGCGCGTTAGCATGGAAAATGTTTTTAAAATTCGAACTTGACGATGGACTGCGATGTGGCGCACCAAACTTTTCCGTTCGATGAAAACAAATATAATAACACATTCAACTACGCGATTTGTCGCACATTACTTGTTTAGGTTATATAAATCCGTTGGTATAGTTTATTCTTATTATTGTTGACTTCAAATTGACAATGTTAACTACTTGTGTTTATAAATTATTTTAATTCGTCGAAGAACTAAAATAATTTCAATAACCACTTAATCACACTCGTTATCTTTTATAGTGGCGAACCCATACAAGGCCGTTATCCATTTGCAGCTCGTAGTGGAGCCGTCCGAGGCGTCGTGTTACTACGCCAAACTCCCACTTACGGTCTGAGGTGTAGCTATGAGCTTCAGGGTGGTAAATTTGGGGATGAATCCTGTTTATTAGAGGTCACCTACTTTCCGTTAACCGATATCGTTGTTCTGATGGTGGAAATGGCAGATGGGTGAGAGAAACTCATCAGCAGTGTTTTGAAGAGAACTTCCACCTGCGTTTCAGTAATAGTTGAGGAAACCGTGGTTTCCAACACAGCGAAAACTGATTGGCAAACTATTGAGGTCGGGTTTTGTTTTTTATAAAAAGTTATAATTATAATTTAAGTTTTCATATTATGTAATATTAGATTTAGAGATCGTGTCACTTTGAAACTATAACTAAGTTAACGAGGAACTGTCAAACCGCAGCCTTAGATATTAGTTCCAACTGTTAGATTAGTTGAGTTTGATTAGTTAATATTCAAAGTAGGATTGAACCCCGATTATATAAAGCGTGCTCGCGTGCTCTTACGTTCGTGTTCTTGTGAAAGAGTTCGTCCAGGGAACAACTGCCATCATTTTTTTATAATATCTCGTGATGGGACAAACAAGTCCTTTAGTGCCACTCAGAGTTTTGAATTGTAAAGATCTGAGGGGCACTGCGATTGCGCCCGTCACCCTGAGACATAAGTTGACAAGTCCCATGTGCCTGTAATTTCACCAGCACCCTTGCCCTTCAGAACCGGAACATGTTGACATTACTGCTCGACGGCTGAAATAGATAGATAGATAGATAGATAGATAAACACTTTATTGCTCACACACAAGAACAAGAACAGTACATAAACAACTTAAAACTAATGTGGGCAAAGGCGGTCTTATCGCTAAGAGCGATCTCTTCCAGACAACCGTAGGGTTAGAGGAAAGCTAATCGGAGCGGGAGACGTAGTGTGCCAATTTTACAAATATAAAAATAAAAATATAAAAAAAATAAAATTGTATAAATTAAAAAAAAAAACAAATAAAAAAATAAAATAAAGACACATAGTAATTTATAAAATATTTAAAAAATAATTATATATTATACCTACGTAGATATATGTATATTATAAATATACCTAAATAAACTTATACTTACTAATAACTTATACTTACTAATACACACGTTGCAGACTAGGACTGTGATAAAAGATATTTACGCAATCCGGTTTTGAAAATAGGTTATGAAATAGGTAAGATGGCAGTACAACCCTGGACGAACTCTTTCACAAGGAGCTCTACTGCTACTAAACCTGCCAAGCAGTAATATTTTCAAAGCGTGGAAGGTACTAATGATGCTACAGAGGCACATGGGACTTGCCATCTATGTTTTAGGGTGAGTGGTGTAGTGGCAGTGCCTGTGAAATCTTTGAGACGGAAAGCTTTGCGTGTCACTGCCACTGGTGCGTCACTTTCCAACGGGCGTGAGACTTGTTCGTCATGTCACTTACTACCATTATCTCTTTCCATACCACTACCGACCACAAGACTCAAGACCACGGACGCGGCTTGCCAAGCCCACATGTAACATTGAAATGTTTCGAGGTGGCCCCTTAGCAACGTTAGTGAAAATTTATAACAAGGTACCCAATAACATTAAAGCTAAAGGTAATTTAATTAAATTTAAAAAAACGTTAAAAAGTCTCTTATTCGAAATTGGTTTTATTAACTTCAGGAATATTTAAATAATTAATTAGAATTTTATTTGTGTCGCGATTCTTAATGTTTATTTATGGAGTTTTATTTAAGAAATTTTTCATAATAATCTGTATGCGTAATTTTATTGTATTTAACTATTTTGTAATTCTATTTAATTTAATACGGACCAATATTTATATTTTTTGCATGTAACTAAATTTAATTAAATTTTTAACATTGCAGTGCCCTTACAAGGTTCATGTTTGGTTCATGACAACATTTTAATAACTACAAATGTACAACATGATACGCAATAAAGAATTTGAATTTGAATAATGATCAGTACAGAGTACTAAAAAAACCGACCTCAAAAGTACGTGGAATTACGTCTATTTGCTAAATTTTATTGAAATATCCCCTAGTTCGCCACTATACAGGACTTGACGCTGGAGATAATAAAAATAGGTTCTCACTACTCAAAATATATTGAGAGAAAAACGCCTTGAATTGGAGAAATAGCAAAATCAACCATTAAAATAATTGCTCCTAAATTAAAGTTAGGCGCTATTTATAATAATGAATTTTCATGCGTAAACAGCCACCCTTAAAGGTGGATGATTTTCTTCAAAATGAAATGGGACCACTATGGAATTACCCCCTTTCCAACAAAAAAAGAATCATGAAAATCGGTTCACAAATACCGGAGTTATCGCGTAACATAACGCACACACAAAAAAAACCATACAGTCGAAAATGAGAACCTCCTCCTTTTCTAAAGTCGGTTAAAAAGAAACCGACCTCAAACGTTTGTGGAATTACATCTATTTGCCAAGTTTTATTGACATCGGTTAACGGAAAGTGGGTGAAATAAAACTTACTTTACCATCTATAGATATAGAATATTTTCTCCAATTTAGAATGAGACCACTACTGAATTACCTCTTTCCAATAAAAAAAAACGAATATTCGAAATCAGTTCAGAAATGTCACAGCATTCGCAAAACAGGTAAAGTAAAAAATAAACAGTCGAATTTAGACCTTCCTCAATTTGTTAGGTCGGTTAAAAAGACGAAACAATGTGACGTGCTGATAAGATAATTTGCCAAATATGTACCTGAAACAAGACAAAAAATACACATTATTACAAAGGAATAAGGTTTTTAAAAGTGGTCGTGGCAATCAGAAACGATATCAGTGTTGCCAAATGAAATTTTTCGTAGTTGCTCTGTGAAATTGAATAAGTTCGAAGAAATAAATCGCTATGAGTAACTTTAGGTTGATATAATTTTAATCATACTAAAGAAAGGAACTTAAACACAGCTGTAACTAGTCGTTATTATAGGAATCTTTTGTATTTTTTTATCCAACTTTAAAAAAGGACGGGTTCTCAATTCGACTTTTTTTAATATGTTACAAGACTTCTCCGACATTTGTGAACCGATTTAGATGATTCTTTTTTTATGGAAAAGGGGTTCCTTTGATGTAGTCCCACCGAACCGAATTCAATAAAACTTGACAAATATATATAATTCCACAAACTCTTGAGGTCAGTTTTTTTTTAATACAAATTACCTATAAACCTATTACTCGCATATTGATTATTATAAACGTAGGAAATAAATAAATATATATAGAAAATGGCGGTCGTAATTTCGTTCGCTAATCGCGCCGGCGTGTGATTGCAATAGCTCTCATCACCATCGATCACTCGCTCGAAATAGCGCGATGCAGTAATTGAACGCTACGCAAATAACCGCCCAATATCTATTAGACTCCGTTTTCCGGCACGACCCGCCGTCGTCTGTCTAGACCGATTTAAAGAGAAATAATAAAAAAAATGTATTAATACGGCCTAAGTGTACAATCAGCATAAAGAGTCACTGATAAATGTGCCAGACAAACCCTGGCCTCAAAATAACAGCAGTAGAGCTCCTTGTTAAGGAAGGGAAGTACTGCCATCTTACCTATTTCTGCCGCCAAGCAGTAATGTGAGCGTACTGCGTTCCGGTTTAGAAGGAGCAGTGTGCTGTGTATGAATTTACAGGCACATGGGAATTGTCAACTTATGTCTTAAGCTGACGGGGGCTGTGGTAGAGCCCCTCAGGTCTTTGCGATTTAAAGCTTTGAGTGGCACTGCAACTGTTATGGACAGGCGTGTCGCTTACCATCAGGCGCACGACTTGTTCGTCCCGTCACTTGATATTATAAAAAAAGTCTGTCCATTATACATAACAACTCTAATACAACTTTAAGTTTATAAACTTTCCAATTTCAATAAACTTAAAAATTACAATTATTAAAGCGACATCTCTAGTCAGCTTCTGGTATCTGTAAAGGTTGCTGACTGAGTGACGAAAAGCTTTCGTAGATTTCTCACAGATGGCGCTATAGCAAAAAAGTCGTTTAAAACAAAAAACAAAGATCTACCACAAGCACCGTAACTTAGTTGGCATAGCGTCTTGCACGGTTCACTGGAAAACGTTGGTTCGAATCCAGCAGGATCGAAGAAATTTTTTCTAAGTGTTCGATAGTTGTATTAATAATTATTACAATCTAATAAACTTCACATGGAAATTTGAATTCGCGCGCATAAGGGAACCTGAAAATTTATAGTTATATTGTAAATAGTGAATGCATCTATCACCAAGATACACCAAAATGGTCGACAATGCCACGGGAAACTGGGCAGTTTGTCGCAGACGTATTTAATAATGAAGATTTTCACGATCAATAAATGGCATCGTTAAGCTGAACGCGCATGAACGATGGCGAATCGACCGGACACTAAAAATAGAAAACGAAAAGACAAACACATGTGGCCAATAGATGGTTACGCGACTGCAAAATATGATGGATGTGACTTTAAAAAAACACCGCAGATCGTATTGGTCGTGCACTAATTGCAGTATACATTAGGTCTAGGGAAAAAAAGGCGCATGGCGCTGGAGAAGCAGCTTAAAGCGGAACTCAGTAACGTAGCCACGTCGGCCAACGTATCTAGTCTAGTGCACTCGAACGGAATCGCACAGATAATGCAGTTTCGGTTGGCACGTGTGTTTACACTAGGCTTTCCAGATGGCCGGGAAATCCAGTATTGTACCGTAATCTTTCGTCTTGTCCTGTTTAAATAGATTTTACTGACCCTGATTCCGAACAATTAAAAGTTGTTTTTAAAAACTTTGTTCAACTTTGAACATCGTAATATACATTTAAAATGTCACAAAAAATTGACTCATCATCAGACAACAAGTGCAACATAGTAACATAATTAACTAATTAGCAGAAAGAGCTTCGTCGGCAACCAACGAACACAGCACACTAAGAAAAATAGTATAAAAAAATTTTTTATAAATAGTGAGTAAAAATTGTAAATATAATCAGTATATCCACTGCCATTTGATTTTAACTCATCCTGCTTAGTACTCCCCACCACTTCTCTCAGTGTACCCTTAGCCGTCAATAGATCGATCTTGTAAGCCTACTTGACCGGCAGTGAGACCAGTGCACATTGCACGACGTGTACTTCCGTACCTCCTACCAAACTTCCGTTTGTCAGCTTAGGTCTCCTGGTGACAGACTTCCCGTTCATAACTTGTATATACATTTCTCCGTCTATATATTTATTTATGGTTAGGTTAGGCTACACACCGTTAGGTTGAAGGGGTACTCGTAGGACACTTGAGGTCTCACCGTTAGGTTTAATAGCGTAGTTTTTTTTTATCTCGACCTCACCGCAATTTTATGCAACAGGCGGTTGGTATTTGCTGCATACAACACCACTCACTACATTGACAGACAAGCACTACCACCACATAAATACCTAACCGAACGCTGTTCAAACCTACTAGAGTCCTTCTCATAAAAGAAGTCCCCCAGACGCAGCTGTAGTCGAAATATTGATTGCGATTGAAAATAAGAATTAAAATCTCCCAAAAAAGGATAGAAAATAATGTTACGGCCATGTCATGACCATCAAATTAGATATAATAGCCATCTCACAAATTAGTTCTAGTAGTAGACAGCCCGCCAAACTTGCCCTGGTAGAATTGTCACGGAAATGGTAAGTTAGTATCTGCCAGCGCTAGTTTACACTGCAAGTTTGACAAACATGCCTGTAGTTCAAACTCGGTCATCTCCTTGTACAGTCCTATGTATCGTACCTATAGTTATAATACAATGAGTCTTCTATCCTTATATATAATAATTATAAATATATTTAACTATGACATTAGTATAACTATTTTAATTCTAAAAATTTACAAGTTTCTCTACATAAACAGGCGCGCGACGGGCTTGCGAAAGAGCCGCGGCCGGTGGCTCGGGGCCAACTTACCCTCATCACCCCAAGGTGTGCGCGTGGATACCAGCAGATCAATGTTAGACGTTATGTCAATATCCACCTTATGATGGAACGCGGATATCATTGAGCCAGAAGAAGCATCCTTCGCTTACGAGACAGTGTCTAGGGGTCGTATTCCAGAACTCTACTCAATGCTCAAGTCAGGATTTGAGCAGACTTGAGTATAATTTCAAGCACTGGAAATACAACCCTAATGACAAGGACTTGAGTATGATTTCTAGTGCTTTGAATCATACTCAAGTCCTGACTTGAGCATTGAGAAGAGTTCTAGAATACGACCCTAAGTCCACCATGCCCGCAACAAAGTGCGAAGGAGATGGCAATGAGTAAATGAATAACAGATAAAGCGTTTCTGGTATCAACTCTACAACTGGACTTTAAGAACCCTCATTATGTAACGTTTGCATAAATTACAATTAATCAGTATGACTAACAAATAATTAAGTAGTTTTTTTGGTAAAACACGTGATTTTTCAAAAAGAGTCAACCACGGAGACATTTCCCTTGAAATTTTAGAAATTAATTGTAAATTTGAAAGAGCGTAATTTTCGTTTAGTTTCAGTAATTGTTTTCAAACGTGCAATATTATTCATTGACTTTTAACCGACTTCAAAAAAGGGAGAAGGTTCTCAATTCGACTGTATTTTTTTATGTATAATATGGGACAACTCGTAAATTTGTGAACCGGTGATTCTTTTTTGGTTGGAAAGAGGTACCTCGGTATTGTCTCATTTAAATTTAAAGAAAATATCCGACATCTAAGGGTGATAAACTAGGGGATGAATGACCTTTGAGGTCGGTTTTGTTTAGTACCCTGTACTGAGGTTATGATCTGTAATATTGCGACAACCAAATAACCGCTGAACAGAATCATTTATATTTAAAAGAAGTTTTGACTAATATTCAACTTTCCTGTCAAATGCTGCCTATCCTAATTTGCTTTTATAAAAAGTGAAGAGTTATATAGAGTGACGGGCTGCAGGTGGCTTTCTGTGACGAATGGCGACAGCATATGGAGCACATCTTGTAGAACTAATTAGTTAACTATTTGGATTACTCGGTTACGTTGATGTTAAACTCTAAACTCGAAATGATTTATAGTTGACAACCGACTTCAAAAAAGGAGGTTGTTAATTCGACTTTTTTGTGTATTACCGATTTTGAAGATTCCTTTTTTGTTGGAAAGAATGTGCTTTAGTACTGGTCCCATATAAAATTGAAGATGTTCCACTTGTAAGGGTGGCAAACTAGGGATTTCAATATAACTTGGCAAATAGATGTAAATCACGAACTTGTGATATTTTTTTTTTTAAGTATATAATAAAGTTATAATAATTGTTTCACAGTAGTTTTAAACGTCGTAAATGGCAAATTTGGAATGTCGACCGGAATTTTATTGTAGATGCGTATTGCCCCTTAAATGAATTTGTGACTTTGTGAATTAGTTGTCCCGCACATTGTTATTATTATATTGTGTACGTAAAACCATGAACCAATAACTCAAGAGGACTGTTAATCTCCATAAGATCGCAATTCTGAATAATCTCAGTACAGAGTACTAAAAAAAACCGACCTCAAAAGTACGTGGAATTACGTCTATTTGTTAAGTTTTATTGAAATATCCCCTAGTTCGCCATTATACAGGACTTGACACTGGACATAATAATAAATCGGTTCTCACTACTCAAAGTATTTTGAGAGAAAAACGCCTTGAATTGGAGAAATAGCAAAATCAACCATTAAAATAATTGCTCCTAAATTAAAGTTAGGCGCTATTTATAAAAATCAATCTTCATGCGTGAACAGCCACCCTTAGAGGTGGATGATTTCCTTCAAAATAAAATGGGACCACTATGGAAGTACCCCCTTTCCAACAAAAAAAAAGAACCATGAAAATCGGTTCACAAATACCGGAGTTATCGCGTAACATACATACAAAAAAAAGAACATACAGTCGAATTGAGAACCTCCTCCTTTTTTGAAGTCGGTTAAAAATAAAAATGGCCGTGGATGTCAATTAATTCCTCTTTGATATGAATAGTACGAAGTCAGATGTTTTCGTTCTAACATTTTTCAAATATTGATTATGAGCTAAAATTATTTTCTGAACTTTGACAAATATGCCTGTCATTAAATGGCATATGTGTTACAAACTAATTTATAAATTAACGCTTCCTAATATGGGTAGATGGCGCTATACTTAAGAAAATAAATAGGCGGCACAATCCACAAAAATTGGTACAATAAGTGCCATCTAGTTGATTTGTTTGTTATGCAGTCCTCTCTCCATTTTGTATAATTTTGTATTGCACTGCACGTGGTGTAGTGTTTTAATTTTGTCAACTGTTGCACTAAGTTTATACTTTTTGGAACACTAAGTAGTAACACACAAAGTATGTAATATTTTCTCGTATATTTGAACCTGACGCCATGTCTTATATGGAAATATATATTTTATAAGAGAAACACAAAGTTGCTTCATCACTCAGATATTTTTTATTGAGTTTTCATTTCACATTGGCTATGGTACCATGCATATACAGCCACTTAAACTATATGAGACGGTAACCTATCACAAACTCGAATTTTTGTTTCCGAAATAACGTTTGCTTAAGTTTTCATTAGACCGAAAACCGAATTAGAACGAAACCGTTGTTCCTTCAAGATATATTGGATGTTTATCGCAAAGACACGATTAGGTAGGTTAGGTTAGGTTAAGTTAGGTTTAAAAGAAAAAACATTTTCCTCTCAAAATTACTTTCGAGGTTATGAAATTTCAAGCAAACGTTATTTCTGGAAAGTGTCATTTCGGACTACTGATAGGTGACCATATGACACACTAGAAATTAGAGTTGCTTCGATAAATTGCAGCTTGTCAATGTAAAACAAATTATTTACAAAAATAGGTATTTGTTACTCGTGGCGACATCTTGTGTACCAATTAGGTACTAAATACCCGACTATGCTCTTGCTGTCTTGCATCGCGGTTCGCAGTCCTTTTGCGTGTCATGTCCATGTCATAACTAAGGTCTATGTGAGAATAGTTTAACAGACAAACTGACGCATTATTTTCGGCGAACTACACCTACATAACAAAGATTTGCTACCTTATTCCCTTTTTTTTCAAATATAACACCTAATTCCCGCAAATTGAAAAACCCCGATAAATCCCGGGAGAGCATTGTGGCTCCGGGACTCGGGAACTAATACCGGAACATAAATCTCGCCTCTATTGTTCACTTCCCGCGGGACCCAAATTTATAATCACGAGAAATTGGAATTTTGTGTAAATTGAAATTTTCGTTTTCCTACATGTTACATTTTGCACCTTGTTACGGTAATATGTTACAAAAAGGTAGCATTACGCTTCGGAATGTGAAAGTGGCCACGATTTTAGACAGAAATTA